>NC_088126.1:4240814-4280889 GCF_036370855.1 Dromaius novaehollandiae | reverse complement strand
GTCTCAGATTCATTAGTGTGATGAAGACAGCCTCACTGATTTGCTAGTGAGAGCATGAAGACAATAGCTTTATTTATTCACTCTGGAGGGAGATTTCTTAAAAATTCATATTTTTATAACATACTGTCAGCATGTTCACTGCTAAAAGCTCTGCTTTAGCTCCACTGATGACTCTAGGACGCATTTTTCTGACGGAAAAAAAAAATCGTATCTCTTCTTGGATAATTAGGCTTTTTCTACCTTCTTTTTCTTCGCTGAAGGAGTTTTTCATGATTGAGAATTATTTCAAATAAACCATGTATGCTTCTATCACACTTTTTTCTTCTTGTCCATCAATGAAATTTTATTTTTCTCCATCCATATCTTTACATGGCAAAGTGATGGGCAGAAGCATGTAGTATTGATAAAGGGAAACACATTTTAGAGAAATAATCAACACATGGAGATCCCTTTTCGTCCTTTTTCTTTCTTTTTTTTTTTTTTTTTTTTTTTGCATTCCACAGGTGGGGAAAAAAAGGCACAGAGGAAGGGAAAGCATTGCCATTGTTTTACTCCTTTGCAGCTGTTTCAAATCAGCATTTCATTTTGTTAGGGCCTCTGAAGGGCAGCATTACTGTTAACAGCTTTTTTAAATGTTGTGTGTGAGCATCCCCTTTCCAAAGGGAATTCTACAAGGGCGAACTCTTTTCAGGAGAACCAGGTGCAGTTCATCTCTGCAGCCCGTCTCCTCACATGGGTCCCCAGGGAAGCTATGGCACGTTGGGTGACCAAAGCTCAGCCCAGCAGCACACTTGGGCACTCTTGGGCAGCTCGGTCATCTTGCTCCGGGCTGGGTCCTTCGGAACCAGCGAAGGATGTGGTGGCCCTGGGTCTTCCCCTCTGGGCCCACAGCTCCACCCGAAACATGGGGTTAGGGTATGCAGGAAGACAGCTAGGCTCTGGCTCGGAGTTGAGCTAACTGACCAGGGCGTGAGAAACTAGTGGGTATGAGAAGTGATTGGACGCTGCAGGGAACAGAAGGAGACCCTGCCAAGTTACAGACAGCACTGTGAGGGATGGCTGGATTTCAGTGATGGTTAAGGGAGAGTTATATGAGAAAAGGACAAGCTTCCCACATAACTGGCGTATTGGGGTCCTTTGGGGAGCAGACTCTTGCAGCACCAGCAGTACCGAGGTGACAATACCAGAAGCACCATATGAGCCAGCGGTTACCTAGCTAACAGTATCAGAAATATTAAACTTGAGTTCATAGGCAGTAGAACTGGGGTCAATGAAGAAAAGAATACTTAGAGATGGGCTGTTTATTTCAAAGGGGATAAAGCTGGAAAAAGGGAGGGATCAAGCTGGATCATGTCAGAAGCAGCATGGGAAAATGGAGGCAGAGGGAATAAAAGGGGCCAGTCACGTGTAAACAAGCTGCTGGCAAGTACACTTGTCTGGCCAAGCTATGTACCTGGTCTCTGCAGTGTAGCCTGCCATTATATTAAATCCTATTCCTAGCTATTTCTGTGTGAGCGTGCTCTCTGTTCTGCATGAGTGCATGTGTGGAAGGCTTGCAGATGTCCAGGCAACTAGCTACCAGAGATACCTGTGCGAGGGTGCATGTAAGGTCCTACAAACTTTGAGTCTCATTAACTGGTGAGCAAGAACAGGACCAGGCCATTTGTGTTGTTCATGTTTATGAGCATTGCACACATCTCTGTGGTGCCTGTAAAGGTACAATGTCTGAGTTGATTGTTTTGGTGGTGGACCATGTCCATACAGAGTGTGTGTGTATGCCTCTTGGAAGTACATGCCCTGCCTCACTGCTGACAGGACCAACGAACAGAGAACTGCAGCAGTTGCCCTTCCAGCAGACCAGTTGACCTAGTCTGGGACTAGGATTGGATTCAGCCACATCTAGACTCCTCTGAAGAGGAGTTTGGAAAGCAAGAAGGTCCTTTCTGAACCTCGTGACTCAACAGGAGGGTCTCCTTCGCGCACACTCCTTTAGACATGACCTGTTGACCAAGTCTGGGACTAGGATTGGATCCAGCCGCAACCAGGCTCCTCTGAAGAGGAGGCTGGAAAACAAGGGGGTCCTTTCTGAACCTTGTGACTCAACAGGAGGGTCTCCCTGACACTTTCAGCTGACTCTGTCCTCCGCGCAGTAAATAACAGAGTGCAACTTGCCATCAAACCTCATTAAATCACTCTCTTATCTACGATTACACTTTGTTAAGTCACTGTCTTACTACAATAAAACATAGTGCTGCTTCTCTGCTACGAGTGAAGTGCATTACTGCACTCATCCACACCACAGGTACCCAGGGCTGTTCTTCAGAGCGACCTTGACAGGACACAGAAATATGCTGCTGGGAAAAGCAAGGCCATGAAATATCCTGGTCTTGGGTGGCATAAGCCCCACGACAGGCAGAGAGGGGGCCAAGTCACTAGAGAGCACCTCTGCAGAAAAAGTCCTGGAGGTCCTGGGGACAAGCGGAGCAGTGTGCCCAGGCAGCAAGGCCAGCCCTGCACCTGGCTGTGTTAGCGGAGTGCAGGCAGCAGGGTGAGGGAAGGCATTGCTTCCCCGCGGCTCGGCATGGGCGAGACCGTGTCTGGGCACAGGGTCCGGTTTGGGCTCCCCAGTCCCAGACAGATGTAGACGCACTGGTGCGAGCCCAGCAGAGGACCCTGAGCTGGTGGGGAGCTGGAGCATGGGACCTATGAGGCGACACCAAGGCTGCTGGGTGTGTTGAGCTGGGAGAAGAGAAGGTGCAGGGGGATCTGGCTGCTGCCTGCAGCTGCTAAGGGCAGGGTGAGGGCAGCAGGGAAAATTCCCATGTGAGAGTGCCAAAAGCCTTTGAAGCCTAAGGGGGCTCCAACAGAGAGAGTCCGAGCTCTGCCAGGCCCTGCGAAACCCCCTCTGGCTGCCACCCCTTGCGGCAGGAGCTTGGAGCAGAGACCTCCAGAAGCCCCTTCCCACCCCAGCTGCTCTGGGACTGGTTGAACAGGTTTCTCTCCAGGCCTGACTGGCTTCACTGGCATTGCCTGCACTAGCCTTTCTCTGCAGATTTACCTGACACCAAGTAGCACAGGCGGAAAAGCTTCCCAGGGTTTTATTCAAAGCAGGAAATGGCTGTCACCGACTAGGGTCTGTGCGGGCACGAGTGCTAGGAGACAAGAAGCATTTCTGTAGCACCCAGGACAGCGTCTCCGTTGCTCTTCCTCTCTGCTCTGCGCCAGCCCCGATCTCAGGGGACCTGCCCGGCACTTGCACCTGCACACCGTTCCTCTCGCTGCCCCGTGACACAGTGGCAGCAGAAAGCTCTGCGCAGAGCCCGAAGTGCTGTGCTGAGCCATGAGGGCCATCGCCTGGGAGCAATTATTCTGGCAGGGTTTTCCTTCCCTTTCAGACTCCTTTTCTTTGGCACTCCAGCCACAGCTCTACCCTCTGTCTCTATCTCAACCCTAACCCTAACCGTTGTTGGCACTCAGCCAAGTCGAGGACGGTCATACGTGGTCCCTTGGAAAAGGCGGTCCCAGGACAATTGTTGTGGCAGGGTTTTCCTTCCCTTGGAGGCCCCTTTTCAGGGGCAGTCCAGACACAGCTCTACACTCTGTCTCTCTCTCAAACCTAACCCTAACCCTAACCCTAACCTTAATCATAACCCTAATCCTAACTCTAACTGTCGTATGGGTGGAGGCAAGTCAAGGACAGCCATGAGTGGTCCCTTAGAAAAGGTGGTCCCAGGACAAGTGTTCTGGCAGGGTTTTCCTTGCATTGGAGGCTCCTTTTCGGAGGCACTCCAGCCACAGCTCTACGCTCTGTCTCTCTTTGAACCCTAACCCTAGCTCATGCTCAGTCAATATGAGGACAGGCATACATGGTCCCTTGAGAATGGTTGTCCCAGTACAATGGTTGTGGGCGGGTTTTCTTTGCCTCTCAGGCCCCTTTTCAGGGGCAGTCCAACCACGGCTCTATGCTCTGTCTCTCTCTCAACCCTAACCCTAAGCCTAACCCTAACCCTTGTTGGCACTCAGCCAATTTGAGGATGCACCTAAGTGCTGCCCTGGCAAAGGCGGTCCAAGGACCATTGCTCTGGCAGTGTTTTCCTTCCCTTTCAGGCCCCTTTTCAGGGGCAGGCCAGCCACAGCTCTACGCTCTGTCTCTCTCTCAACCCTAACCCTAAACCTCTTGTAGGCTGAGGCAAGTGAAGGACAGTCATACGTGGTCCCTTGGAAAAGGTGGTGCCAGGACAATTGTTGTGGCAGGGTTTTCCTTCCCTTGAGGCCCCTTTTCAGGGGCACTCCAGCTGCAGCTCTATGCTCTGTCTCTCTCTCAACCCTAAACCTAACCCTAACCCTAACCCTTGTTGGCACTCAGCCAAGTTGAGGATGCCCCTAAGTGGTGCTGTGGAAAAGGTTGTCCTGGGACAATTGTTGTGGCAGGGTTTTCCTTCCCTTGAGGCCCCTTTTCAGGGGCAGTCCAGCTGCAGCTATGCACTCTGTCTCTCTCTGAACCCTAAACCTAACCCTGACCCTGACCGTAACCCTAAACCTAACTCTGACCCTAACCCTAACCCGAACCCGAACCCGAACCCGAACCCGAACCCGAACCCCCAACCCCTAATCCCTAACCCTATCACCTAACCCTAACCCACTAACCCTAACCCTAACCCTCAATCGTAACCCTAACCCCAACCGTAACAGCAACCCCAACAGCATTCCCAACTCTAACCCTAACCCTAACCCCTAACCTTAATCCCTAACCCTAAACCCTAACCCTTATCCTAACCCTAAACCCTCACACTAACTTAGACCATACCAAAAATCACTCGGAGGCGCCTATACCACTCCAGAAGGCACTTGGAGGCACCTTTGCCACACCAAAAGGCACTCAGAGGCTCCTACACTGCTCCAGGCAACATTCGGAGGCACTTAGACCTCACCAAAAGGCACTCAGAGGCCACCGGCCCACTCCAAAAGGCAGTTGGGGGCCCCTACACTGCTCCAAAAGGCACTTGGGGGCCCCTGCACCACTCCAGAAGGCACTCGGAGGCACCTGGAACCCTCAAAAAGGCCCTCAGATGCCCCTGCACCACTCCCAAAGGCACTCGGAGGCCTCAGCACCGCTCCAAAAGACACTTCGAGGCACCTAGACCACACCAAAAAGCACTCAGAGGCACCTAGACCGCTCCAAAAGGCACTCACAGGTACCTGTACTGTTCCAAAAGGCACTCGGAGGCACATAGACCACTCCAAAAGGCACTCAGAGGCTGCCGGCCCACTTAAAAAGGTTCTCAGAGTCCCCTACGCTGCTCTAAAATGCATTTGGAAGACCCTGTACTGCTCCGGAAGGCACTCGGAGGCATCTGGCACACTCCAAAAGGCACTCAGAGGCACCTCCACCACTACAAAAGGCACTTGAAGGCCCCTACACTGCACCAAAGGGCACTCAGATGCCCCTACACCGCTCCAGAATCCACTCAGAGGCCCCTACACTGCTCCAAAATGCACTCGGAGGTTCCTGCACCACTCCAAAACACACTTGGTGGCCCCTACACCACTCCTAAAGGTGTGCGGAGGCCCCTCCACCGCTCCAAAATGCACTCGGAGGCCCCTGCACTGCACCAAAAGGCGCCCGGGCTGCTCCAAAAGGCACTTGGAGGTGCCTACACTGCTCCATAAGGCACTCTGGCCCATGGGACGCTCTAAAAGGAATTCAGAGGATCTGGGCCTGACCCAAAAGGCACTTGGAGGTGCCCGGCCTACTCCAAAAGGCACTCAGAGGCACCTACTGCTCTGCAGTGGGAAGGAGGGGCCTGGGCATGAAGAAGATGGTGGAGGAGGAATTGTGCACCAAAAGCAGGATTCCCTCATCCTCCTCTGGCCCACCAGCATGTGTGTTGACACTTGCTGGTGAGTCGTGGTGACACGTCACCTGGCGGGGTTGGATGCTATGGCACAGTGCTCGGGCTTCATCCTCACCGGAGACTGGCAGGCTCCAGCCCGGGGGTGGGAAGTGAAAGCAGAGGCACCCCTTGATTTTCAGACATGCCCACATCATCTATTGCATTGCCACCCCGGCCTCTGTGGAGAGCCCGGGCAGACAGTGTGCAGCGTGACACGAGCAAGGCCAGGTTTGCAGCAGAGGGGAGTGGGGCTGAGAGGTGAGCATGTAGACAGCTGGGACCAGATGGCACTGGTGTGCAGGGGGGCACTTCTGTGTCCTTCAGCCCTGGGTCAAAGTAATGACTTCTGGTCCCACAAAATCTGCCTAAGCCCACACCCTCTTCCAGCCCCCAGGATTTGTGTAAGCATGCTCATGTCTCAGAAGGAGAGCACATTTACATAGTTCGGGAGGAGAATGTCCTGCAAAGACAAGTCCATGTTTATGCAAGCCTTCTGTTGCTATCCTGTGCCTGTACCTCTGCTCACCCAAGTGCCACTGAAGTGGGCCAAAGAAGAGCTTGCTTGGGTGTGTGTGGTGCAGAGCTGTACCAAACCAGGGGAAAGGCTCTGAGATTCCAAACTCTCTCTGGTTGGCAGAGTGGAAACTGGTGTCTTCAGTGAAAGCAGGAAGAGCTGCTCAGGAAGGAGATTTTTTTTTTTTTTTTTTTTCCCACTTGGAAACATCCCACACTGCAGTCTTCCTTGTACTTGTCCCCTCCGGATACTGGTGGGCCAGAGGAGGATGAGGGAATCCTGCTTTTGGTGCACAATTCCTCCTCCACCATCTTCTTCATGCCCAGGCCCCTTCTTGCCACTGCAGAGCATCTGCAGCTCACAGGGCCCCAGCCAGTGCTTCAGGCAGAAGGTCCTGCCTCCTCTGCAGAGAGGAACAGCAGGGGCTGACTTGGAGGCTGCTTCCTTGGGCCATGCTGGGAATGCCTCTGGCAGAGTCTCGGGAACGGAGGCCAGAGTCCACAGTGGCAGAAATCTGCCACAGTCCCTGCCCCCGTGGGCAGCTGCTGTGGAGGTTGGAGCTGGGGCCATGGGGCAGGAGGTCAGAGTTGGGCTCTGTGGGGCACTGGGACAGAGCTGTGGCCTTGGGGCAGTGAGTGGCAGCTGGGCCTGTGGAGCAGGAGGTCCGGGCCGGGGCTGTGGGGCAGGGGGAAAGAGCTGTCTGGGGCCCCATAGAGGGCAGGGGCCGAGTCTGCCCGAGCTGAGCCTCAGGGCCCCACACACTGCCACCGGCCCAGGCCTGGTGTGGCAGTGCCGAGGTGCCGGTGCCTTGAGGGAGCTGCCTGCCTGGGATCTTAAAGCCATGGGCTCAGTGCGCCCTTCGTGTATCTGTCTGCTTTCCCGGGGGGTGCAGTCGTGTGCCTTGCAACCGCCTGGATTGCTCCCTTGGCGTACTCCAGGCTCCTTTGCACAACCTTAGATCCCTTCTCCATGCATGCTCTGGTCCCCTCGTGCATGCTAAAGTCTCCTCCAGTCCTCTCCCTGCATCCCCAAGTTCCTTCCATTTCCCTCCGTGAGCACCCTGGTCCCCTGCTTCCCCCTCCCTCAGCACTCTCCTCCCTTCCATCTCCCCTGAGGCATGCTCTGATCCCCACCGTTGCTCACCACGCGCACTCCCAGCCCCTCCGTTCCCTTCCCTCTGTGCTCCCCTGCCCTCCATTCACCTCCCAGCATGCTCGCATCCCCTCCCTTTTCCCCCACTCCCACTCACTTCCCCTCTACAGCTTCTCTCTTCTGCGGTCAGTGAATGAAAATGGGTTTTGGGGCTCCAGTGATAATCCCAGCCTGGCCCCACCCTTCACTTTGTTTTGCCCTGTTAGGATCACATCTTTAAAACCCCCCAAATTAGAACCCACCCCAAGACCAGGATTCCCAGAGGCTGCCTCTAACGCAGAGAAAATTTAGTGCCGAGGGGAAGAAATGACCTTTCCAATAAGCTTTTCTTTTCTTTTTTTTTTTCCTGATTTTCCCAGGCTCTTACACTGCTGGGAGCCATTCATGGTGGATTTGCCTTAACACAGTTTTCAGGGTGAGAGAGCAAACCCCTCTGCTCCTGCACTAGGCCATGGCATCTCCATTCCTGAGGCCTAGTGAAGCAACAGCTGGGACTTGGCCCTTCCTCCCCAGAGGCTGAGTGAGTGCAATCACAGTCTTCCTCTTTATTCATTCGGGTGCTTATTTAGGCCTTCCTTCCTCAGCAGAGCCTCTCCTTGCCAGCAGTTATAGCCCCGCCACCCTGATTTGGGGACATCTCAGGAGCGGCATGCCTGAGGTGAGCCGCAGCCTGGGCAACCCCTCCTGTTGCTGCCTGTGCCCCCTGGCATCCTTGGGGAGTGGGCAGTGAGGTGGGGGCAGCTCCCTAAAGTGCCCCAGGCAGCTCCCCTTGCCCTTGCAGGGCCATCTTGGCAGCGCCTTGGGGGGTAAAGGGGTCCCTGCAGCCCCTCTGTGACACAGGCTGGGCCATCACACAGTGCATCACAGCAACAGCTGCCCCCTCCGCATATGGCCCCGGGAGCCTGAGCTGAGCCCAGGCACTTGGGGCTGCTCTCGCCACGGCTCTGCCCTGCCCTGCTCTGCTCTGCTCTGGAGGAGCTGCTGTGCTGTGAGCAGGGGAAGGCGAGAGGAGGTGGTGGGACAGCGCAAGACGCTGTTTGGTGACCTTCCCAGGAGGACGTTGGAGAGGAGCGGTTTGTCCTGGCTGCAAGAGCTATTTGGACTAAGTCGGTAGGCTGGGTATTCCCTCTGTACCCCTAGGGAAGTCCGCAGTGCTGCTGGCAATTGCTGCCTGGGGGAGCCCTCCATAATATGGCGCTGTCCGGGCTGCAGAACTTGTGCATTTAGAATCTTTGTTCCCCAGCAGCGTGTCCAGCCCCGTGTCACTATTCCCTTGTCGGCTGCGGCCATAGGACCTTTGGTCCTTGCTCCACTAACTGTCCCCTCCTTTGCTGCTGTCACACTTGTGGTCCTTGGTATTGTGGAACCAACCTGGTTTGCCAGGAGTGTTTTGGAGGTAGACGGTCATGGCTACTGAAGTCTCTGAGGACTGAGAAGGTGCGTGAGAGGAGGAATTGTAAAGGTGCTTCCTGTCTCAAGAATTTGCAGACAGCTCCTGTGTAATTCCCTGTTGCTGCTGTCTTTGGTTTTGGATTATCATTCCACCCAGACCTTGGGACTACTGGCACTCGTGTCTGTGGGCTCAGTAATTTCCGTATTGTCTTGTGAACCAAACGCTTGCTTCACTCTCAGGAGGTTTGCCTTGTCCTCTTCAGCAATTTCCTTTGCCTGAGAAACTTCTTCAAAAGTAAAGAGCTTTTCTTCCGTGCTCACAAAAGTTGATATGGGCTTCATACTGCTGTTTGAGTTCAGGTTCTGAGGAAGAATGGACCTCAGGCAGACTGAGGGAGTCCTTGCAGAAGGCAGAACGTCTTTACCTTGCTCCTTTTCGGTAAGTAATGTATTTCACACAGCACAATGATGCCGCTGCTGAAAGAACTGCCTCCAAAGTGTACCCCAGTCTAAAAGAGCCTGTACCTTTGCTCCCTGTAGGCACGCTATAGTGTGAGAGAAAGGAAACTTGTGGAATGCTATCAAGCTCCACTGGCAAGTAGGTTATAGGCACAGTTTCTCGGAAGGGCTAATTTCTCCTGTAGAAGGGGGATAGAAGATGTTAAATGAAAACATAGGTATGCACAGCGCAATCAGAAATTATAGCTAGGCTCTGTAATTGTAGGGCCATCAAAGGCTGGTGGACACCGAGAAGGGGAAGATGGCCAAGATGCTCCCAAGGAGTATAACCTTCGGCCCAGGAAGACTGTTGTCCAGTATCAAGAGCCTTTGGAAGGTGGGTTATGCGCCCAGTTTGTCAGAAGGGCTGATTCCTTGTGCTTAAGGGTGGGAGGAATAAGTCCTTGCATGACAATGTGCATATGCAGAGACAAACAAGAAATGAAGTCTTGGTACTATGGTTACAGGGTCCTCAGAAGACGATGAAGAGCAGGAAGAGGCTGATGGCGAAGATACTCCAAAGCCATGTAACCTTAGGCAAACTGCTGAAGATGCTCAAGCCCCGCTGAAAGGTAGGCTATATGCAGAGCCTCTCTGAAGGGCTAATTTCTTGTGTATAAGTGAGATACAGGTTGTTGAATGAAACTCTATACGTGTACAGACAAATAAGAAGTTCTCTCTAGGTTCTACAAGCACAGGGGCAACACAAGAAGGTGAAGGCCGAGAAGGGGAAGATGGCAAAGATCCCTGCGAGGAGTATAACCTTCGACCCAGGAAGACTGTCCTGTACTTCCAGGATCCATTGGAAAGTAGGTTACGTGCACACTTTCTCAGAAGAGCTGATTTCTTGTGTACAGTGGGCTACAAGTTGCTAGATGAAAAGACATATACCTCCCCCCCCCCAACTTTCATTTCAATTCCTTGCCTTCATTCTGCAGGTAAAACTCTCTCTTTGTGATTGAGAGGTGTGTATCCTGTGCACACTGCAGTTCTTGGACAGTGTGCATGCTCACTGCTGCTTTCCATTTCTTCAGGCCCATCTTCTCCTGTCAGGCAAAGGGCTGCATCTACCCGTGCTCGGTCGCGAAGCCCGTGCTGCAAAAGAACAAACAGGTTGGCGTATGGATAGTGATAGTTCTCAGGGATCCATAGTGGTGCCACTCCCATCACTGAGTAATGCTTGAGAAGATTTTCCGATTGATGGTCATGATGGGAAAAGCACAGCACTGTAGCTGTGGCAGCTGGAGGGTCTAGAGGAAGCAAGGCTTTTTCTTTGGGAAAGAAGAGAACTTTCATTAGCCAACAGCTTTTAAAAAGGCGGGATTTGGGGGTCAGCGATGATTGCGGATGTCCTGGCTGAGACTGGGTATCTGCAATTCTTCTCTTCTACACTTGAAGCTGGAATCCCCTTCCACACGTTGTCATTCAACGATTTCATCATGATGTATAAAAATGCCCACCTGCTTTTCTTCATGCTTGGATAGTGAATGCCAATCAATTCTAGGGCATTTTTAACAGTTTGGGAAGTTTATGCCAGTGTAGAAGTGCTTCTACACTCACTTTCGATTATGAAAACCACAGCAATCTCGCTAACTGCATGGTCAGTTAGAGAGCCCCTTTCCCTTTCTCTTTCATTCACATCAGGTGCCTACCCCTAAACTCTGGGAAAGACAAATTCAAGGGAAAGCACGTGGATGGAAGGAAAACCGGAACCACCTTGCCGGAAGGTGATCCAGTGCGAATTGAGAGTTCGGTAAGGAGCGGTGACTCATTGTGTTGGTGGGGCCTTTTCCAGGGGTCATGAAAAACCTTCCCTACTGTGCTGTTGACAGCTCCCAGGCTTTACAGTTTTCTCTCAGGGAACTTCAAGATCGTCCTGAACCTTGCCTTTGTGCTGGCATAGGAAGCACTAAGGAAGTTTGGAGGAAGCCTTTTTTTCGAGGATGCAGCTTTCTCTGACCTCTGACATGTCTTCTGTTGCATGTCTCTTTAGGTATGCTTCGATGGTGTGGGCGGTCTCTCTCACCACATTTCAGCCTTAAAGGAGACGGTCCTGTTCCCACTGCTTTACCCAGAAATCTTTGAGAGATTCCAAATCCGACCCCCCAGGTAACAGGCGGTGCATTAGAACTACAGAGCTAACTGTTGTGATATGCTTTTTAACAGGAAAAGTATTCTTCTTCTTCTTCTTTTTTTTTTTTTTTTTGGAGGGGCAATATCTCAAGACTTAAAGGCTAGCTTTATATATCCTTGGCCAACAAAGCTTAACTCACTGGATGTTGAGACATGACTTTAAATCCTCCCCTTTCTATGCCTTTAAAAGTATTGCAGATCTTCAGATGTTTTGCTGCTTTGTTCATAGGAATTCTTTTTTCCAGCTGATGTTTTAAGTAGGGTGTGGAAACAGGGAAGACCTTTTTCGGTCTCCCAGCTTAAGGCTTCCTCCCCAGCAGTTGCCAACAACTTCTGGAAGGCACAGTCCAAGAGCTTTGAACTTTTGCAGGGAGAAAGACAGTCTTTGCTCTCAAATCTCGCCTCTTAGCAACACTTGCACCTCTTTGGACTTTCCTCACACTGCAGCTCTGCCTGCTTTCTAATATTGCAAATGTTTTGATGAGGAGGGAAGGCTGCTTTGCTTTCACAATGGGGGTTGTCGTAGGCCCTTTTCCATGTTTTTGCTGAAGCTACATAAATCTCTCTTTTTCATGTTGCAGAGGCTGTCTGTTTTATGGCCCACCAGGCACTGGAAAGACACTGGTGGCTCGAGCGCTCGCAAATGAGTGTGGGCAGGGAGACAGGAGAATAGCGTTCTTCATGAGAAAAGGTGCCGACTGCCTCAGCCAGTGGGTGGGAGAATCCGAGCGACAGCTGCGCTCATTATTTCAGCAGGTAAGGAGGGAATGAGCTACAGGTTGGGTCAGAGTTGGACCTCTACTTTTCCATGGTGGATGTCTTCCAGGAGAACTTGGCCTCGTGGGCAGCTGGGCAGTGTCTCCTGTTGAAAAGGGAACATCAGTGTTTCCTTTTTCCCTGCCGTCCTGCTTTGCCTGAGGGGCTGGAAATCTTGCAGATGTTGGCTCCAGCACAGTGCCAGTGTCTTGGCAGCCAGAATGTTTCTCCTGCATGGTCTTGCTGAGTAGTGCTGTGTCCTACATACATCAGTATGACTGTCTCTGTACTTCCTTTCCAGGCCTATGAGATGCAGCCTTCGATTATTTTCTTTGATGAGATCGATGGTCTTGCTCCTGTGCGCTCCAGTCGCCAAGACCAGATTCATAGGTACTTCCTTTTTCTTCCATTTCCATATAATCTGCTTCACCTCTAGGAAAAGAAGACCCACCTGCTTCCCTTTATACAACACACACGCTTATTCTCAACTCCTCGAGTACAATGACAGAGCGCTTCATAGGATTTTAAAGACAAGAGTTGAAATTAGGTCACTAAGCTTGGTGTCCAGACAAGGTCGCTCTCGAGACCTTGCTTCGACCTTTTTCTGTCTTCCCATGAGTCCTTTTGCTAATCAACAGCTCATCCACAAAAGCTTGTCCTTTTGGAGTGACGTGACTTTGGAGAAAGTCATGCCGGAGGTAACAACAGCTACTAAACCAGGGAATCCAAACAACTTTTTTTTGTCAGTTCTATTGTCACAACGCTCCTGGCACTTATGGATGGCTTAGACAGCAGAGGAGAGATCGTAGTCATTGGAGCCACCAACAGGCCAGACTCCCTGGATCCTGCTTTACGAAGGCCTGGACGCTTTGACAGGGAGTTCCTTTTCACCTTGCCAAACAAGGAGGTAAGGCTGTTCAGTCAACCTTCCTGCTACTGGGGCAAAGCCTTGCTTGACAAGAAAACCAGGCTGCCGCACAGCATCTGCGAGAGTGAGGAAGGAAAGAAGTGGTGTATGTGCTGCACACCTCCCTGTTCCCCAAACAGAACTGGCAGGAAGGCTGCAAGCAGGAGTTTCACTCCGGCTGGAGCACATGGACAATCTTCCTTGCCCAAGTGCTTTCTCTTTGCTTAGTTAGTGAGTCCACCTAGGCACTTGCCTTCTGAAGTTGCCGCCTTGCTCTCAGTTTGCCATTTGGGAAAGCCTCGGAGGAAAAGTTGGGCTGGAGTGTGGCCGGGGGGGCAGGGGTTGTGCACTGTTTAGTTTGTTCTGAGAAAAAGGTTTAAGACAAACCAAAATGTAACCATCTGCTTTGTAGGCGCGAAAAGAGATTTTCAAGATCCACACGAGAGCCTGGAGCCCCAAGCCACTGGACGCATTGCTTGACGAGCTTGCTGAAAAATGCGTCGGTAAGATGAAAAAGCACCTCCAGTTCCTGCCTTTGCCTGGGACGTGACAGCGTCTGAGCTTGTGCCAGGCAGTCCCCAAGCTCCCATGCCTTCCCTCAGAATTCCATGCCCACGAGCCAGGCAGCATGACTTGGTTGCTGTCAGAGTGGGATGCTTCTGTCTACTTCCCTTCCCTCCCCCCTCAGAACATGGAAGGGTCTGGGGGGCATCTTCCTCAGGAGCTAAGTTTGGCTCAGAGGGCTACTTCCAAAGCACAGGCTATAGGGTGCTGTGCCTCCCGTAATGCAAGTTCCCCATCATGGAACTCCTCTGCAGTGCAGGAACTCTTTTTCCATTGTCCATGAAACTCTTCTCCCATCGGGCCACGTGCAAAGACTGAGAATGTCCCTTTGCAAAGCCCATCCTTGACTCCTTTGTGGTGCCTGAGGCTGACATACCTGTTGATTCTGCTCTTGTTGGTTAGGATACTGTGGGGCTGATATCCAAGCCCTCTGCGCTGAAGCTGTCCTCTGTGCTTTGCATCGATGCTATCCCCAGATCTACACAAGCAGTCAGAAGCTGCAGATCGATGTTGCTGCCATTGAAGTCACAGCAACAGATTTTCTTGTGGCTATGCAGAAGACTGCCCCAGCTTCACAGAGGGCTGTGGCTTCCTCTGGACAACCACTGTCACCAGTTTGCAAGCCACTGCTTCAGAACACGCTAGAGAGACTCCTCAAAGGCGTGCAGAGGGTATTTCCCCACGCAGCACTTGCACTTAAGAAGGACCAACAGCCAGGTAAGGCCATGGCATTCACTGTCATAAAACTCTCCCAAAGCAAAGACTGCTAGTTTGTGCAATGCACAGAAACAAAGCTTTCAGTCAGGAGGAGGTGAAGTTGAATGGTAGAGAGGGAAGAGCTGGGAACTCCTCCCACTTCACAGTAGAGAACAGTAGCGTGTTCTCCACTCAAGCATCCAGTTTCTGAAGGCTGTCAGCATCCTCTTTGCTGTTTCCAAGGAGAAAAGGAGCTTTCGCCGCTAGCAAAACATAGCTCGCACAAATCCAGACACTTGGGAGAGCTTTGTAGAGACTGAGGGCTTTGGAAATGGCATTCAGTGTATGCCCCTCAGGTGAAGAAATGCAAGGCCCTGGGTTTCAGCTCTCAGTTAGAAGCTGTCTTAGTGCAAGAGAAGGTTGCAGACTCTGTGGGAAAGTTAACAAGCCTCTCTTGCCTTCTCATGGTACCACTCCTCTCTTAGAAAACGACTGCATGCACAGTGATGAGGAGTCACCTTCTGGTCCTGAAGATGAGCCGTTTGATCCCAGGCCTGGCCAGCAAAAGCAAACCTTCCTTAACTGGAACAGGTAACTGTCCGTGTCCTTTGATTGCAATTCTGATTGCTGGGGCTTTCCAAACTGTCTTGGCGGTTGCAAGTGGGAGGGGTGTTAGATGAGGGAGGAAGGAAGAGTTAGTCCAGGGTGTTTGGGCATCAAAAACTGCAAGAAGGAAGCACGGCGATATAAACAGGTGATACAGTTGTAAGAAAGCAAGTAGCTCCAGCCAATCATACTGAAGGAGCCAGCCTCCTTTTCCTCCACCTGAGACATCCACAGACAATCAGGGCACACGGATTTCATGCATGCTATTCTTTAAGGATTCCAGACCAAAGAAATGCATTGTCTCTCCTTTTAGCTAAAAAAAAATGCAATGTGGGTTTGTGGAGCCATCTAGCTTCCCAGATTGGGAAGGCAGTAGTGACTCACATCATAGGAAGAAAGCTGAGGAATGGCCTGCTAAAAGAGCTTAATAAAAACCCTGCAAAGAATGTCTTCATTTGCTATCTTTAAGCCACTGTGCTTACATTTGTATTTTGCCATTGCATTGTGAAAGTAATTCAATCCCACAGTGGAGATATTAGCTTATGAGGTCCCAGCTGGGTCAATAATTATTGTCAGTTTCTCTTACTGTGCTGCTCAGGAAAGCTTCTGACCCACAGAACTTGGTTCAGCCTCTAGGCTCCTTGACCTGAGCCAGAAAAGGTCCTGCAGTACTGGGATGGCAAAAAAAAAAAGGTGCTATTCACAGATGTATTCCATGATAACAGTGAAAAAAAATCACAAGAAAGTTGTATTTGCAATCTAGGAGACAGCACACAAGGAAAGATGAAACCATCTGAATGAAGGAATCAAATAAATATCCTCCAGTTCCGTGGACTCACAGGAATGTTTTGCACTTCCTTAGATACAGCTAAGGCCTTTCAGAGCCCACGGCATTTGTTTTCTCAGAAGGGTTGTTCTGCTCCTTCCTGACCACCTTCTGCATTTCCAGTTGACCACCTGCACCTAAACCTGACCAATGCAGAGACCTCAAGGCTGCTCAGTCAGGACATGCTGAACATAAGTGCCTCATGTTGGGGGGCGGGGGGGGAAGAGAGCCTGACTGGTGTGTGCTGGACAAAGAAAGACACCTTTAACATCTGTGTCCTGATTGTTTTCTTTGTAAACTTCTTGTTTTGCAGTTATGCTCCTAGCAGTGCTTGTTGCCAGCCAACATGTCACAGGCCCAGGTTCTTAATCACTGGAGAGCCTGGATACGGGCAAAGTTCTCACTTGGCACCTGCGCTAATACACGCGCTGGAGAGGTTTGCAGTTCATGTGCTGGACCTGCCGGTTCTCTTTGCTAGCAGCACCTCACCCGAAGAGAGATGTGCACAGGTACCTCTTCTCTCTGCAATCTCACAGGATGAAGAGACTCAGGGGACGTAGGCAGACTTCACGGGGTTAATGGCCATGGCCTGGCTTTCCTCTGCTTTCTGTGGTGTTTATTTCACACCAAAAGAACACTTTTCTTGTACACTGAACAATGGAGAAGAAGGATGTTGTGCACGAGCATCTTTTCCATTCCAAGTTAAACAGTAAGGATGTTGCTAGCAGCTCAGGGAGCTCCAAGATGCTCTTGATAAACCCCTCTGCATGGCAAGAGCTGCTGCTGCTGACAGTGGGCTCTCCAGAGCTGTTTCCTTTGCCTCTTCAGACTCTGTTGCTCCCAGGAGGCACCTGTGCATCAGCCTGACTGCATGTCATGCCCTTTCTCTAGCCTCCTTCTTTAGAATACTGAAATGCAACCCAGGTTTGGGGGGAAAGAAAAGCGATTCTTTTCTCTCGTCATACCACAGGGAAGAGGCGAGAATACACTTGCTGGTAACTATGAGCATTCTTCGTAGCTGGGCAATTACTGACAGTACAGAGCAAGTAATCTGCTCTGAAGGATCCTCTGGAAATGAGATGGTCAGCTGTGAGCGAGAGAGCCTTTCAGACTGGCTGCAGGTTGTTCACCTCACCTCTTACGCACGGAACCCTGAAATTTGGAATGATAGGCAGGCTTCTTTCTCGGGCTCTGCTCTCACCCTTTCACCTAGGCCTGTGTTTGTTCAGCCTCTGCTCCACACTCACTTGCATACAAGCCCTCCCTCAGCTGGAAACTGAGTGGTGTAGCAGTGGCCCCAGGCTCATGTGGGACCCTGCTGAAGGGCTGGGCCTGCTTTTCAAGCACACTGCTACTTGCACCCAGGGGCGAAGCTCTGGGGGAGTTAGCTGACATCTAAGCAATTTGGAAATCGGGCAGAGGTTCAGGTCTGCCTCTCGCCGTGTAGCTATGTCCAAGGAGCTGGGTCCAAGCAGAAATGTTACCTTATTCTTGGAGGCTTGTTTGGACACTTGGTCTTTGTGCCATGTGGTTTTGGAGGCAACTTTGATTGATACATTGTTGCTCATGAGCAGCTTCTGCTCCCCGGTTCAAGAGTCTTCTCCGAACTTCCTTTTTACCAGTTGATCCGAGAAGCCCAGAGGACAGCACCGAGCATCATTTATATTCCACGTATCCATGTCTGGTGGGAGGCTGCTGGAGTCACCTTGAGAGCTACGCTCACAACATTACTCGAGCGCATTCCAGCATATGCTCCAGTGCTGTTGCTCGCTACCTCGGATGTTTGCCATGCAGATCTCCCGCAAGAGGTATTTCTCTCACTGCTTTTCTGGCCTTTTCCAGTCTCCTCTTAATTCATCACTCCATTCAACACCAGTATCACTAGGGCATCTCTTCCCTCTGCAGTTGCCACAAGGCTTCAAACTGAAGGGCAGCAAGGCAAGTAAATCCAAAACAGGCAGCCTCGGAGATGGCCAGTGTCCTCCCTGGGAGCACTGGAACCTAGGGTCGCTTCACAGAGCTTCAATCCTAGAGGGGTTCCTTAAAGAAGATGCCCTAGATTGCTGGGCTGACCCACTATAATCTCGCCTTTAAGGCCAGGAAGCAAACTTGTTCTAGTCTCTCCCTTGTTCAAAGCATTCCTCAGCTTCATGGAAAAAGCTATTCATCTTTTTGGAGTAGAAGACAAATTTGGGGGGCGGGGGGCGGGCCTTAGGGCTGCACTGTCTTTTCTCCTCCCACCCCAGGTACAAGTGTTGTTTTCTGAGCTTTATGGAGAAGTTTTCAACGTCCAGTCACCTGGCAAGGAGGAAAGGAGAAAGTTTTTTGAGGACTTGCTTGTTCCCCAAGCTGCTAAACCTGCTGCAGCACAAAAAAAAGCAGGTGAGGCTATTCTGCAAACACAGCTTTGCTATCTGTAGCTTAGCAGCCATTGGCATTTGCTTTGGTAATAGATTTCCTGGCATGAATGTTTACTCTGCTGGTATCTGAGTACCATCACTTGGCTAACCTTTTCTGGTTGACTGAAGCTTGTCAGGCACTGGAAGTCCTGCCTGTGGCATCACCACCCGAGCCTCGACTGCTGACAGAGGAGGAAGAGAGGCAGCTTGAGGAGCAAGGGGATGAGACATGGCCAGCGGTGCCTGGAGCTTCCAGTACACCCCTCTCTAGTGGCAAGTTCCTTTTCTCTTCTCTTCTCTTCTCTTCTCTTCTCTTCTCTTCTCTTCTCTTCTCTTCTCTTCTCTTCTCTTCTCTTCTTCTCTTCTCTTCTCTTCTCTTCTCTTCTCTTCTCTTTTCTTTTTTCTTCTTTCTCCTCAGAAACTTGAGGAGGATTCTTTTGTGCTTGATATCACCTAACCAGTTCTTGTGCTTTTCAATTCTAATAACAAATTGACCCCCTTCACTTGCTGCCCTCTCTCCCTCAACACATGTATGTAGTGAGCCAGCACAGTGGTACTCCAGTCCCTCTCACAATGCTAGATTTTGCAGACAGACCTGCTTAGGTAATGCTTTGGCTTGCTTTTTCTCCTGCCTCTGTGCAGCTGTCTGCAGACGAAAGCGAAGGAGGAACACGTCGCCCTCAGAGAGCCTAGCAGAGAAGAGGAGGAAATGTTCACCCCGTGCGGAGAAGGAAGCCAGCATGTGTCTCAGGGTGGGTTGGAGCACTCCTTTTTTATTTGGTGATAGAAGAAAGGAGGATGCGAGTTGTGTTGGACTATTTTCTTTTGTGTCTGAACACATCGAGAGCCTATTCAAAAGATCTCATGCCATTGTAAACTTGTACTGTCTCCCTTTTTTCTTCAGCAACTGCTGAATGTCGTTGGTGAGGCAACGAAGGACTGCAACATCCACCACCTCAAAAAACTACATCTGGTGCTCAGCCAGTGTGTTTACCGCCATCGGCAAGATGATGACAAAACACAGTTAATAGAGGTACTTTGTTGACACAGCACTTCCTGTCACTGCTCTGCACGTCTTCCATGTGCACTGCAGTTATTCTGCTTAGTCACTCTCCATCCCTTTCCTGCTTAGTAGTCTGTGTTACATACGAGTTGCTGACTTCCATCTGGAAGGCATTGGGCCAGACTGCAAAGCCCTCGTTCAGTTTGCAATGACTCCTGGCACTTTCAGATAGGCCACACATTCAGTCTTGAGATTCAAGAGCCACAAACCCATTTCTCTTTGAGATGCTTGTGCATGGGAGGAGGCAAACTTCTCTGTCCCTCTGTGGTTTGCCTTCAGAAGAGGAGATCTCTTCTCCCGAGCCTGGCTCGTCTTGATCTCTTCTTCCACACTGCAAAAAGAGCGAGAACAGGTGCTCTGTTCTGACTGTGCGTTCTGCGTCCTACTCTGTTTTGCACACCTGAGGATAACTTTAAAGCTGGAGCTGATCAAAGACATTGCAATGGATGGAGCACATGTACTTTCTAAATAGCGCCAGCCAACACTTGTATGCACTTTTGTTTTATATAAAGCAGCTGACTACAGGATGTTTATGTTTCTATTCCAGCTTCTATCAAGTTTGCCTTTGTTTAGTTGGTGATTATTCTTTGTTATCTTTTTTAGGAAATGAAGGAAGAAATTGAAAACTTCTCCCATGCTCAGTAACAGGGAACGTGCTTCTACTCCCCCATTCTTTTTCTTTCTTTGCTGTCTTGTCATCAGTGCATAATTCAGTAAAGAGAGCTTGTAGATAGAATATAAATAGAGCTGTGCGTATATGCATACATATATATCTAGAATAGATTCATAAATCTCATATAAATCCTTTTAAGCTTTCTTACTGGCTATCTGTTGTTGTTGTTGTTCCATACATATTGTGCATACATACATGATCTGTTGAGATCAGTGTGTTCGGCCTTCCTTTCCCATGTGCATTGCCTGAAAGTCTCGTGCCTGGCATTTTTAGGAGACCAGTGGTTGTCAGTGCCTTTGGACCTACACACATCTGGACGTCTTCCAAGTAATCTCAGTGCCTCTCTGGCTGTTCCCCAGTGCCCTCCTGCTCGCCCCCCACCACCACCGAGGCTCAGCACCTTTGCCACAAATTCACCTCTATGCACGTGCACATGAGCAGCGCACACACACCCCATCGCTATCCTGAACTGCTCACACCCCTGCGGGTCCTGTGCACCCACCACAGCACTTGCAGCCCACAGTCCCGGTGCCCTGCCTGCCCCCAGTGCCCCCGTTCTTCTTGTTCCACACATATTGTGTATATGTACATATGTAGATAATCTCTTGAGCTCAGTGCGTTCGTTGCATTGCTTTAAAGTCTCGTATCTGGCATTGTAACACAAGAAATTAGCTTGCAGCAATGGTAACTCCCTTGCCAGGCTTGCTCACCTGGATGGGCAGCGGTAATGTGCCTTCTTCCCAAATGGAGAGCTGCCAGAGGTTGGTCACAGCCTGCCTTTCTGAGCCCAGATCCAAAAGCTGCCCTGCTAGATGGCCATTGGCAGATGGCGATCGCAGAGCAGACGGCCATGGTATCATCACCTTTCTTTTCCTGGTTCCGCCCACCGCAAACAGAAATCAAGCAAAAGTAGGCAAGAAAATCAGGAGGAGGTAGCACTCCTGCCCTTCCCCTTCGTGCAGTGCAGTGGTGTGCGATGCAGCAGGAAGAGCTGAGAGTGAACAGCTGAAGCCGCCACGCAGACTTTACCTCAGACTTTGGAGAAACTCCAAGACAGCTAAGCACTTACAAAGGCAATGGCCACCCGAGCTGTAAAACCGTGAGCATCCCTCAAGGGGCACAACCTTTGCTGATTTGGTTTTACATTCTACTCACTGTGTCCTCTCAGAGAGGGTTGCTGCCCAGGTGCTCCTGCTCCTCTGCATCTTCTACCCTTTCATTTGAAAACCCCTCCCTCCTGCACTCTCACCTTGCTGATAGGGATGAGTTTCTTGGGTGAGAAGTTCACAGCAGGAGGATCCAGGTCGAGATGAGGCATTTAGAAATCGAGCAGAGAACAGCCCCGAACGGGAGGAGCTCTGTGGGCCTGCCATAAAGAACTGAGGAGTGGCCCTTACCCCACCAGAATTGTAATCTCTTCATCTCGGAAAGAATTCCTCCCAGACAGCAATGCGCTCTCCAACTACCTCCTCACAGGTGAAGGAGCAAGCCACTAAAGACCCCACCACCTCCCAAAAGCATTACTAATCGGAAAAGACTGACAAACTAGATTGCTTAGTGTAGACAAGATAAGAATAAAGGGAGTTCATGTAATTCTCTACAAATAGGTAAAAGCTGATGCAAAGATAATAAGGTGTTCATAGCTTCAGCTATAGAAGTAATTGTCCTGAATGAAACAATTGTGTTGTAAGTAGTGAAGAAGTAGTCTGAACTCAAAGAAGGACAGAGGAGCAAGAGCCTAGGATGGAAGGACTTACTAAAAGACTAATTAATGAATAATGTTCCGATCACTCGGTCATGTCTATTCTAAGAAAAAGAAGTCATGAGAATTTTGACAATCCAATCAGAGGAAAGCAGTGGAGATGGCTGCATTACAAAGATGAAGTTCAATAACATAGGTACTGAGGAAAAAATAAATAAATATGAAATACACTTTCCCCTCCACTTTATTACTTTAGCAAGCTAATTACTCAAGAAAAAGACAGAGTACTTTTAAGAAAGGAGTAATATCAAGTTATGGAACTAGCTAACTAACTAAGCAACCAATGATAACAGCATTAGTGTTATTAGAATCAGGGGAAACCCATGAAATGTGCTGTCTGAAGTGTTGACTCCAGAAGGCAACTGGCCCTGACTAAATACAGCTTGCTATTTATTTGCTCAATTGTGCTGCTATTTGCAGACTGGCAAATACAACAGCCACAAGGCAAGATCCTGGCTGCCAAACAGGTCAATTTGTCAGTAAAGGTGCAAAAGTAGGAAAAAAACATCCCTCCCCCCCCCCCCCCACAAAAAGACTGAAAGGGGATAAAAATGAGGATAACACTCAATTTTCCAAATGTGCTATTTCTAGACATTTTCTTACTTCGTTATACATTCCCATTTAAATGCTTAAATCATTTGGCCCCTTTTTTGCACTACCCCATTCGGAAGTTCATTCGCAGTTTTCGCTCCCTGTACAGTTAGGAATGCTGTTCTAATTTCAGATCTAAATTTATTCATGGCCAATATAGACTTACGCAAGCTTGTGCAGATATTATCATTGAACTTACATAGCTTTCTCCCTCTGGTATATTTACCTCAAAATGCAGTTATATGGAGTCCATTAAATCCCCTCTTAATTTTACGTTGGTTGAGTTGAACAAGCCAGTTGAGCAAGCTTTGAAAACACAACGCGATGATACATACCGGGATGTTTTGGGAGAGCTCGTTTGCACGATACCATATTAATCCTGCGTGGCAGGGAAGACTGTGTTTTTTCCCCCTAATGCCACGAAAGTGCGACTGGCTCTTGCCAGCTGAGGAGAGAGACACGGACACAGAGTTTGGGACCACGAGGACAATTTCAGTTGTGTGCCCGCGGCGCCCCCGGGACGAGCCCTCCGGGGGGACCCGGTGGCTTCGCTGGTATCCAATCCACGCAGCTCATCTAGTCTTGTGAACTCGTTCGGCCAGTCGCGGTTCGACACGCTTCCCGTGGCTGTCCAATCACCGCTGGCGGAGCACGCGGGGCGCTGGGCGGGAACGGGCAGTCAGCACCGCCTCATACCGGTTTTGACTCTTCAGGGGTGTTTGTCACCTACCGGAAAGGCCATGGCGGGGGAGGGGGAGGGGAGCACGGTGTGCCCTTGGATACCTCCGTCACGAGAGTTTGATTTCTGGATAGAAACTGTGGGGAAAAGTTCTCCTCCTCCATAGCATTAGAGATTAGTCAAAACTGTAGAAAGAAGTATGTGTCTTAAGATACTCTCTATCATGTACCTCTCCCCTGATGAACCATAGCCTAGTCCTGACAAAGCGCATAGATTCTCCTAGTTACAATTAATCACGCCTGTGCTCTGCTAGCGCTTCCAGCACTAAGGCAGCGGAAAGTTTTTGAACCTGGAAATGAGTTTGCCTGTATATCAGGTTAGCAGGCTCTATGAATTTGACCTTCTTCCCAGGAGCATCTTGGAGTTTCAGTTAGTTTTGTTCATAAAGCCTCTGCTATTTGACATTTGCAGTGCTCTTGATCCACTCCATTGTACCCGTGGCATTTGGTTTTTTGATACAGATCTAAAGGTTACTCTATGGAATTGTGAAGTGGTCCATCCTGTTTTCCACCTGTGAACGATCATCCGAGATTGGACCTGAAGACCTAGACAGTCCTCTCTATCTCTTGTCCTGTGACTTGACAGGTTCCTTACGTGTAAGCACTGAAGTCTCCAGAAAACTTCCTCACTCAAAAAAATTTACTTCAAATGAAACTAGTCCAAAAACTTTTCACAACCCAGATTTATTCAGGTGAAAAGTTATTGATCACAATACTATAGAGCCTCATAAAGTCATTTAACAAAGATGTCATACTCTAACTCTCTTCATTTGCCATTTTTGACTTACGTGGAACTGTGAAATACAGAAAGCAAGTGTATTGGAAGCATAGAAATAAACATGAAGCTGTATGCTGTTGCTATACCTGAAAGTCTACCTTAGTTTATAAGCCAAACTAATAAGCACTCACAGTAAAAATGTGACTTTCTATATAGGATTTTCTGCATAAGATAATAGCCACTGTCAAACACTGATTGCAAGAAGAGAATGTCTAAGAAACATAGTGCAGATTCTAGTATTGTATAATAGTGTATTTCTGGAGTGGGCAAGCCCAAAAAACAACCAAACTGTTCCAAAAAACTTTCCTTGAACACAGTCAGAACTTGAGTTTAGTATAGCTTTCGTCTACATAGCTATCCAGGTTATATATTAACACTTCCCTCTTCCCCCTCCTGTCCCATCCCACTCCCCCTTCCCCCCACCCCCCAAAAAAAAAGTCTGCTACAGAAAGTCTAGGCAAAACACAATAAAAGCAGAAATAATGCATAACACTGCCTGCTATGCAAAATCATTATCTACAGTTTCTGCTTATTCCTCCTTGGAGTCATTGCCTTGTAAACATTTGCCATCTTAGGCCACTGAAGAAGCAAGGAGAGTTCTATATTACATAGGAATACAAAGAGATCAATAAGCAATTAGCTAAGGTGACTCAGAGTAGTCTAGAGGTTGCTAATGTGAAAGTTGTGAGTTTTTAAGAACGCCATCCATAAAGAACATTTAGTTCATGGTTATATCAAGAAAAGGGCTCTTTTAAGGGGTACATAAATATTTGGTTGATTAAAATACAAAATGGCTGTGAAGGACCTATTCCTCAAAGAGCTAATACATCTTGATTTTATTTAATTTTTACCAGTGAAGACACAGAAATGCTCTTCGCTTGTATGTCTTTCTCTACAGCAGCAATCATGAAGCTAAAGAAATAATTTTAAAACATCCAAGAAAATTCTGAGTGTAATTTGCCCTGCTATTATTAGTAAAGAAAACCTGACACATCTTTAATGTTAGGCCCCTCACCTGATCTTAGATATCTCCATAGTAAATATCTACATCCAAGCTAATCATGTTATGTCCTTTTTATGCACAGTAAAAGACTGAAGTCATGTTAAGTTGCTGCTTATTTGACCTGTTTTAAACATCTACTTTGGGATAAGATGAACTGAGCCAGCAAAACTCCTTTCACTCTCTTCTGAATATAAAGGGAGCCTAAGATGACTAGACCAGATCTAGACACCTATGCTTCATCAGATACATCCTGCTTATAATATCTGAAAAAGGTGCTTGACAAAGAATGAAAACATGCATATAGGCAAACAGGTTGGAGCAGGAAAAGTTCATGTGCCCATCATGTGGCAACACCAGTCTGGCAATGTCAACCACCACACTTGGATATTCACAGTCATAAGGTGAAATAGCAGCGGTGCAATGATGACCAGATATCCTGTAATATGTAGCTGCAACCCTGGGACATCAAACATAGAGGACATTGTGTGGATGTTCTCTCAGGGGATCAAAGAGATGCACAAGATATTCATGAACACATAATCCATAAAAATAAAACAGAGTGAATGATATTGCCTAGGTCCAAAGCCTAATTAATCCATTTTCTTCTTCTATTTTTACAATAAGAAAGGATCTCTGTCTACTGACCATACGATATTTTTCTAAGGTAACCACTTGGTATTAAAAAAAAAAAAAAGATATCCAAGAAAAAGAAGAATCACTGATATATTCTTGGCAAAAGTGAACAGGACAAGACATAAAATTTCCATAGGCCATTAACCAGTTAACAGGTGACATGAAAGCAAGCACTTTGTTATCCTGCTACACAGCATCTCTGAAATAAGCAGAAAAGAAGAATCCCTGTTTTTCAGTTTATTTGTCCACCTCAACCTCACTGCTGTGCCCCAAGATCTTATTTTCCTTGAACATTTGATTCTAACAAAAAGTTAACTAGGTATATTGGTACAGGTTATAAGTTACTAGATGCCATTGTAAGTCACACCAAAGATACACAGCTAATTTCCAGGGTAATACGGAAAATGATTAGAAAATAGTTTTGTGTGTAATCAAGACTCTAGTGCCCGTGAGTGACATAGCAGGTTAACTGTTCACAGCAGACTGTGGACAACATTTTTGAATTGAAAGGCTGATGACGTCCTTCCCTTCCTCCATTGCGCTGTCAGAAACATCGGTAAAGACTATGGTAAATATTCAGCTTTTAACGTGCACTTCAGAAATAATGACGGCAGCAAATGTGTTTACAGGACAATGCTGAAGAAGATCAGCTATTTAAAGCATTCCTTTTCCACATACATAGCCACGCTTTCCCCCCCTCCCCCATGCAGTCACACTAGGAAGATTGAAACAGTAAGGGCAAGAGTGTTCTCTTGATATTAAGGCATAAACCGGGCAGAGGGAAGGGTAAGATCATCATTTTTTGTAATAAATTAAAATGGACCCTTTTCCTACCGTTCCAGTCTCCACTTTTTATATGCAAATAAGGCAGAAAAATGGCAATGTTCCAAATGTTCTATTTCCTGTCCTCCTGACCTTGCTAGTGTTTTAATTTGGAAAGGATGACCTGGCTGCTCATTTTCCACAGGTCATTGGAGCCATAAATAATGAAGTCAAGACAAAGGACAATGCACTGAGCTAAAGAATCAGTGCAAGTATCAAAGCAAGACAACACATGGCTGCAATTTATACAATATTTTGAGGCATCATATTCTGAGCATATTAGGAATCTCTATTTGTGATAAAGGCTATACCAAGGAAAAAAGATTACAAAATGAGAGCTGTGGTTATAACAATGTAGAATGGAAGACGATAGAAGTCTGAATCCTAACATTTTTAAGATTACCATTGCATGGTGCTTCTTTGATGATGTTTCTGAACTTAATGCAATTAACATGTAATTATAGAATACCAACAGGATCAAAAAAATCATTGGCCCATGAAAATACAGGAATTAAAGAAGAAACATAATACTGCCTTTTGATATTCAAAGCTGAATATGTAATGTCATTATGCTAAATAATCCTGCTGAACAGAAGAGGATTTTCGGCTGACAACATCTCTTTGCACGTCTGAATCTTAAAATACAAAACTCTTCCTATTACAATGTATAAAGAAACGTTTCTGTGGTACTGTATTCACGCATGGATTTCTCTGGAATTTCAACACGGATATGGACATATGTAAATCACGTGCACACACATAAGCAGTGTTAATCGTCTATATTCTCTTCTTGTTTCTTCAAATAGAAAAACTACCAAGTAGAACTCAAAGTGGGGGATTCATCTCAGATAATTCTCACAGAATTACACAATGACTGAGGTTGGAAGGGACCTCAGGAGATCATCTAGTCCAACACCCTTCCCCTCTCCCCCACCCAGCTCAGAGCAAGGTCAACTAGAGCAAGTTGCCCCGGATCATGTCCAGTTGCATTCTGAATGCCTCGAAGGATGGAGACTGCACTGTATTTGTCTTCTGATGATACAAAGAGTCTTGCTAACAAGGCTTACTTCAGCATTGTACCACAAATATGTACATCACCACACACTTAGGAAGTCAGTGGTAGGTCACTCGGGGCTCTCTCAGAAAGAACAACACTTGTTTAAAGAGCCCGTCCTGGAGACCAGGGGGCAAAAGTTGCTTATAGCTGCCATCGTTTAAGGACACTGCAACTAGACAGGCAGACAAAGTGGTGCTGGTAAGAGAGTGTAAATACAAGATATGTTCTGAGTCTTTCCGCTTGATGACATTCTCTAAAAAATCTTCTGCACATGCTGTAATCTAACACCCGCCCATCAGCTATTTGTAGCCATAAAGGAACGGAATGTCCAGAGGGACAAACCTCCCCTAGCGCTGCGGGTGGGGGGCGGGATTGGCGGCCTGGCATGCGGGGAGCCGTAGTTTTCGCCGCGGCATGCCGGGAGCAGTCGTCTGCCGGCACTGGGCTTCCGGGCCGCCATTTTCACGTGCACGGTATGCTGGGAGGTGTAGTCTTCTCAGACGGGGCTACTGGGTGACCATGCTGCGCCTCTCGAGGGGGCGGGGGCGGGCAGGTCCCTGCCAGCGGGGCTCCCACCAGCCGGCCGCGTCGTGCTCTGTGGCAGGCCGGGAGCTGTAGTTCCAGGGGCCGGTGCCTTCTCAGCCCTGCAGCAGTGGCCCGCTGGGCCTGTTCCTTACTGGACACGTGTCACTCGTGCCTGAGTCCCCACAGGTCACGGGGGACAGTGGAATGTCCCTGGTTTTCCCCGGTACAGGGCAGGAAGCATTTTCCATCTCTGGTGGTGTTGCAAGACAACCTTGGAAGCTCAGAAAGAGTGTTCCTGCTGTTTAAACTAGGCAGATGAGCAGAACCTCTCTCTCTCTCTCTGTTTCCTGGGAGGAAATAATTCTTTAATCAAGGCCATCCTAGAACTGCTAAAGCCTTAAAGAAACTCTAAATCAAATGTTTTGTTTTCTATGCATACATTGCCAATTTAGCAAAAGAATTCGAGGTATCCCGTAACTGAACTGTCCTCGCCATAATACAAAAAGATCACGCCCATAGGTCAGAAAGAGCCGTGCCCGGGTGAAGACCCCTCCCCTGAGCATGCGTAGTAGTAAAATGGTGTGTAAGCAATATTAGAATTGTACGTAAATCACTAACCAACCAGTGTAAAAGGGAAAGTTGCAAACCTGGCAATTTGTTTGTGTAAATGCTACTTGGAAAGCCGGGGCGGGGGGGGGGGGGGTGCACTTGATTTGTGGGAAACCACCGAGCACCCAGGCTTGCGCAACTCTGAAATAAAGAAGCAAATGTCTCTGCTGAGGGTGTAATTATTGGCTTAGTGCACACTGGGCAACAAATCCGCTTTTCGGAGAGCAGTGTGACCGGGCAGGGTTGTCCCCGGTGTCGCCTTCTGATGCGACAATCTCCCGTTCGCCTGAGACGGCACGGAGGCTCCCCCAGCCTCCGGGCCAATGAGCACTGACACCAATATGAGGATGCTGCAAATGGCGTTTATTGTACGCATGTATTTGCTTATATACCTACAAGCATACTGCTATCTCTACGTCATATCCTTCCTCTTCCTTCCTCTTTCCGTGCCATCGCGAGATCTTCCGATCGCCGTTCCCTACATCTCCCCCTCCCCATGCTTTGACTATGCTATTTGCTTTAAATTGCCGTGTCGCGGGTTAAGCGTTCATAGTGTGGGTGTGGGTGGGACCACCCCTTTTTCTAGCAGTTGTCTTACCAAGCATCTAAACACTAGTCTACATACTAATATGCCTAGCATGAGCATCAGCAGCAGGTGCAACTCTTCTATTAGTAATTGCCTGGCCCATGGTCCTAGCCCAAGCCAATTACCACTACTGAACCCAGAAGGTCAAGCTCTTGCGGGTCCCAGGGCAATGACGCATTCAGCGTGTTCTAGCAGTTACTAATATTGCTTGTGTTTGTGCAATGCTCTCTCAGCTTTCGTAGGTCTACGGTCAAATTCAATGGGACCCCTATTAAGCATGTCTTAAAAGGGCTGCCCCGCACCCACCAACGTCAGGCAAAATTGCTTATTTCCTGTCCGGTTTGCCAGGTGAGCCATAGATTGTTACTACCCCATTTCGCTAACATTGGTTCGCCTTTCACCCCTTGGAGTCCCAGTCCCAGCATCGCTACGAGGAGAGCTACTTGGGTTGCTCCCCCTGCCATCTTCTCAGGTTTTTTGGTTATGCGTTCTTCTTGTGGTTTCACGCGCCTTTTCTCATCTGTTCTTCTTCTCCTGTCTGTTGTCTTTGCTGCTAGAAGGGATCATCGGCTTTTCAGGGTGGTCCTCCCCTGCAATAAAACTCAGACATTCATTAATTCACCTGACTCTCTGCTTCCTGTCTTGTCCTTGCCCTGAGGTCTGGGCGTACCCACTTCATAGGGACCCATCTTACCATTTCTCCCTGCCTGACCGCTGCATACCCTCGTCCTTGGGTTACCAGCTGCCACCCCTCTTCCCATTCCCCTTTTTCCGGGATTCGAACCTTTACGTCTGGTCCCTCGTGCATCGCTCGGACCGCCCAATGCTTTTCCGCTGGCGTCTTGTTCTCCTCCCCCCTGATGAACTGATTCAGACCGAATAAGGCGCGCATAATTATTTCTGATTGTTTGTGCGCGGGGATTCTTTGTGTATATCCTTCCCCCTAACCAAGAATCTCGATCCTTTGCTTTAAAGTGTGGTTTGCTCGCTCGACGATGGCTTGACCTGTGCTATTATAGGCAATACCGTGCACTAGCTTAATTCCCCACCGTACGGCCCATTCTCTCGTGCTTTGCGCTGTGAAACACGTGCCGTTGTCTGTTTTAATAGTTTCTGGGGCACCCAGCCAGGCCATTGCCGTGTGCCAATGTAACTGTGCCGCCCGCGCTGTGACTCGTTTATGTTGGGTCGCAACGATGATACCGCTGTGTGTGTCCACTGTGACAGCCAGCCAGGGCCGTGGTCGAAGTCGCTGGCACATTGTGAAGTCCGTTTGCCATATTTGGTTTCCTTTCAGCCCCCTGGGGTTGATGCCGGTGCCCCACAGGGGGGTTTTTTGGCAATACGGGCAAGCCGCAACCACTTCACGAGCCGTGGTGAGGGGGATGTTGCAGCTTTTTGCCAGTGCTTTTGCACCAACATGGAGAAGGTCGTGCACCTGCCTTGCTTCTGCGACTGTCCACACACCTTTGGCCGCTTGATCGGCTTTATTGTTGCCTTCTTGGTACACTCCTTGGATTGCCTCATGACTCCGAACATGAATAACAGAGGCAGTGGCCCGCCGTTGTTGTAGGGCTTCTTCTAGCATTAGCGCAATGGGCGATCCGGCCCATCCGGGATACGACATGTTGTGTAACAATTTAAAGACGAACATGGAGTCTGTCACTACATTCAAATGCTCTTCTGGCCACATTTGCAATGCCTGCGCCACAGCTCGGGCCTCTAGATGCTGTACGCTACTGTCCGGCTCGCTGATCTTCACTCGGTGCCATTGGGCCTTTTGATCTTGCCACACAACAACCGCTGCCCTGGTCACCGATGACGCGTCGGTGAACACTGTGCGCCCTGGTGCAGGTCGCTGTAGCACTCGGGCTTTCAGATGGGGCCGAAGGACGGAGAGGTGTGTATACATCTCCAGCACAGGCGATAATCTGATTGTTCCTGGGAATCCTTCTAAAGCTATTGCTATACTATCTTGTTTCTGGACCACGCTGTCCCATTGACTCCTTTTTACCGGCAGGTAAATGGACTCAGGCTCCTTCGCGAAGTGCCGAACGGTGGCGGTTCGTCCCTTCTGTATCATCTGTGCCAACGCTGTTACGATTGTGACATATGCCGTACTTATTTGGTTCGACACTATCCACCATACGACTTCCGGACGCTCCGGTGTCCCTTGTCCTAGAACGCCTATGGCTCCTGTTCTTGTAACTGCCACGTACAGATTGATAGGTCTGGCCGGGTCGTATCTCGTTACTCCGCCTTTGCCATGAGATCTTCTATTTTTCGGAGGGCTTCTAACGCATTCGGTGTCATCTGCCTCGGTTCCCATGGTTTGTGGCCCTTGAGCAACTCGAACAGTGGCTCCATCCACTCCTGGGGAATACCTGTCAGCCCTCGCAGCCATTGGAGAGCTCCAACCAATTGCTGTACATCATGCAACGTCCGTATCTCTCTATTGAGCTTTATCAGCTGTGGGACCACAGCTCTGGGGAGGATGGTGGTTCCCAGATAGTCGACAGATTCTCCCCTTTGCGTCTTCGCTTTCTGGACGTACAATCCCGCTTCATTTAGGCAGTTAATTACTGCCTGTTCTGCCTGATCGGTTTCTTGCTGGGTCTCTGCAGCTATTAGGAGGTCGTCCATGTAATGGATGATAAGCGCGCGCGGGAGCTGCGCTCTTACCGGCTGCAATACCTTAGCTACTGCCGCCTGACAAATCGTAGGTGAATTTTTCATGCCCTGCGGGAGGACAGTCCATTGATATCGCGCTGCTGGCTCCTGCAGATTCTCTGAGGGCAGTGTGAAGGCAAATCGAGCTTTGTCCTGAGGGGCTAATGGTATAGAGAAAAAGCAATCTTGGATATCCATCACCACCACTGGCCAATTCTTTGGTATTGCTGATGGTAGTGGCAACCCCGGCTGGAGGGCACCCATCGCTTCCATCTGCTGATTTACCGCTCGTAGGTCGTGCAGTAATCGAAATTTAGACTTATCCTTTTTGTGTATCACAAATATAGGAGTGTTCCAGGGACTGTGGCTTTCCTCCAGGTGTCCCTGCTCTAATTCTCTACTTACTATTTGTCGGGCAGCCGCCAATTTGTCCCCTGTCAATGGCCACTGCTCTACCCACACAGGCTCATTGGAGCACCATGTCAGCGGGACAGCGAAATGAGCCCCGAGGAGGTAGGCAGTGGCCCTTACCCTAAATTTGTCAGGTGAAAGCTGCTTTGCAATAAGGCATCTCGCCCTAACAATGGTTCCCCTATGGCAGTTATGTACGGCCGCACACGGATGATCTGAGCAGGCCTATCCGGGTCCTCCAATACAATTGTGATATCGGTTTCAGAAATCATAGCCTCCGCCCTGCCTCCCACTCCATCTAATGAGCTTGCCACTTTTGCTGGCCAACTCGATGGCCACAACCACGAGGGCACACATGTAACATCTGCCCCCATATCTAGCATCATTATTAAGGGGATGCTAGGAGGACCCGCCCCTGGTGGGCCTATCAGATGCGCTTTCACTCGGGGTCTCTTCTCACACCCTAAGACCAGGGCCACGCGGGGTTTCCCTTCGGAGTTTGGTCGCTGGAGCTGTCCATCAGCGGTGTGTTGTTGTTGACAGGGGCTACTTGAAGCCGGCTCACCGGGGAGGGGTGGCCCCCTAGTTGCCCTCCCCGCTTCTCGTTTCCCGACTGCCGACAATCTCGTGCTCTGTGTCCTGGTTTTCCACAGGCCCAGCATGTAAGGCTCCCCATACCCCTTGTTGGGCGCGCGTAACTTCCCTTATTCGTGCACTGTGCTCTCAAATGGCTCATTCGCCCGCAGCCAAAGCATGGGCCTCCTTTTGGACCTCCTCTAGCTCTAACCTCCGGCATTGCCATAACTGCTGCAGCAATCTGTAAGGCTGTGGACTTGTCCCGGTGTTCTAATACGTACTTGATCGTCTGCCCTAGACTTGCTCCCTTAGGCGCTGTTCTTAGGATTTCTTTTGTCAACTCGTTGCCCTGCTGTTTGATACATTCCAACATCACCGCTCCTTTTGCAGCGTCTGGTAAAGATGCAAGTTCTACTGCTGCCTGTAGCCTGTCACAAAACTTGTCAAACGGCTCTCCCACTCTCTGCTTCACAGTCGTCCATGGGTCTGCCTGCTGCACCAGTGGCCCAATATCATCAAAGGCCTTTCGAGATGCTTCTGTTGCCACCAGTATCTCCCGAGGTCTCAGGCCCGCTGCCTGCTGCTGGGGTGTAGCCATGGCCGCATCATTTCCTCTTAACCGCGCTAGGGTGGATTGGCCCAGTGGGTTCTGCGGGTCTGCCTGTGCGGCCATCAACGCCTGCTGCAGGTGCGAGGTCCACGCTTCTTTCCACATAAGGACCATCGTGGGCGATAAAACCAGTCGCGCGAGGGCGCGACAATCCCACGGTATTAGGCCTCCCGCGTGCGCCGCGTCCAGCAACGTCTGTGTCACCGGGTGTCGCAGGCCCTGTTCTTGCACTGCTTTCAATAGCTGTTGTACCGTCTTTGGGTCGAGGGGCATCCATTCCACTGCCCCCCCCCCCCGGGGCAACTCGTACTGGGAAGGCCCCTATTGGCGCACGAAACTTGAGGCCACTCAGGGCACATTCCGTCGCTATCAGTTTCCAGTCTGTTAGGGGAATTTCTTTTCCCCCTCCCGCTTGGGCAGAACCTGCTGTCTCTGATGGCCCTCTTTGTTTAGCTGCTGCCTCTGATAGCCCTCTTTGTTTAGCTGTTGCCTCTAATAGCCCTCTTTGTTTAGCTATTGCCTCTGATAGCCCTCTTTGTTTAGCTGTTTCTTCTTCCAGAGCTGTAAGCAGCATAAACATCTGCTCCATATCTCTTGTGACTTTCCTCCTCCTTTTTTTTTTTTTTTTTTTTTTTTTTTTTTTCTTTCTCCTTCGCCTCTGACTGCGGCGGGGGGAACTCCGCCCTAGTTGCTGCACCTGAGTCTTCAGTCTCCTCCTTCCGCAATGCTGGTCGACGCCCACTCCTCTCTCGGCCAGCGCCATCTTTTCCCGGGTGCGGGACCCTCGGTCTTTCCCCTGCTTCTGGTCTTTCCCCTGCTTCTTCTCTTCTTTCGTCCTCCCACTGCACCCGAATCATGGCCCCCGGTAGCCAGTCTCGGGGATCATCCACTATAATCGGTCTTTCCTTTTCTTCTGCCTCCTCCACTTTCACCTTGCTTTCTTTTCCTCTACCCGCCTCTGGCTTTTTCATATCTCGGTCTCCACAAAGGTCTCCTGGTTCTCCTAGTTCTCCCCCTTCCATCGTCCTCATCTCTTTCCACGGATACCGCGGCGGAGGCGGAGAAGAGGGCGTTATTGGGTAAGCCTCTGGAGTTTTTGCCTCCCCCTCTCCCCGCTCTGGATCTTGATTAACCGCCTCCTCCTTTATGTCTGTTTCCACACTCTCCGTTTTCACTTCATCCCCTACTATCGCCTCTCCCTCTATCGCCTCCGTTCGCTCCTCTGCGTTCGCTGCTGTCTGTGTTGCCATTTCCGCGGACATGTGTAGCGCCGCGCGGGCAGCCTGCCAGGTCTCAAGCTCCTCCCTAGTCCTTTCTAAAATGATCGTTATATCTCCCCACGTCTTAAGCTCTGCGGCCTTCTTAGTGGCCATAGCTCTCTGAGCAAGTGCTCGAGTGCACTTCTCCCAGTTAGAAGGGGAAAAAATGTCCCCTGTTCTAACTATCGCTCCACCTTTCAGGAGCCGCCCGACGCAGTTCGCAACTGCATCCGCTCTCATAGAGAGCCCCCATTCCCGGGCACCCACGCGTACAACCTTAAGTACCGCGTCCATGATCCGGATCCTCTCGACCGCCTGCGGTCCGCCGTCTCAGCTATCACGTCGGGGTCACCACTTGTCGCCTTCTGATGCGACAATCTCCCGTTCGCCTGAGACGGCACGGAGGCTCCCCCAGCCTCCGGGCCAATGAGCACTGACACCAATATGAGGATGCTGCAAATGGCGTTTATTGTACGCATGTATTTGCTTATATACCTACAAGCATACTGCTATCTCTACGTCATATCCTTCCTCTTCCTTCCTCTTTCCGTGCCATCGCGAGATCTTCCGATCGCCGTTCCCTACACACTACCTTTTGGAACACGCAACCCATTGAGCTCCTGACTTGGCCACTTATAACCTATTTCAGGTACCCGAGAGCAATCTTCCTAACTTCCTACCTTAATGGCTCCAGTACAGTTGATCGGCTGTTTTCCATAAAGTAGAGTTTTCTCCCACCATTTATTACTCTTATGACATCTTTGGATACATTGATAATAATCTCCTGTCACACTCTGGACTTCCCATTCCTGTTCGGTTGTTTCATCATATTTCGTTTGAGCACTATCATTTCTTATCTGTTCCATAAATTCCATAAAGGAAAAATTAAGAGGCACTCCAGGCAGCGGGAAGCCCTTGTTGGAATGTTCAGGGAAGTGGGTACACACCCAACAATCCTGTTATGGAAATTAGGCTCGTCGGCCACCATAACAGGGCCCGACCCTAGGTTCCCGCAGAAAAGTTCAGAGCCAAATCAAAGCAAATTAAATAATTACATTTTAATGACATGCGTGCAGTAATTACAGCTCGAGATGGGTGCCTCCGAAGAGGGACCCTAAACAAAGAAATCCCGGGACAATTACACTTTCCAATCTAAGCTCTCCACCCCTCACGTGGTAGTTTGGACCAATAGTAATATTTAGGTCTGGGGTCTCCTGCTCCTTATTGGGTCTCATCGCTGTCCCTAGGCAGGCTGTTTATCTTGACTGTTGCGGTTTCTGCTGGTGGATGTGTCTTCATTCCTCAGGTCCTGCCCTTGTCTCTCAAGGCCCTGACAAAGAGGTGTTGTTCCAGCAATTAGCACTGCCCAAGCAGTGACAGTAGGTGTTATCTCCCAAGGTCCTGACGAAGGGGATATAATCCAGACCCCGAGATAGTCCAGACCCCCTAATTAACACTGTTTCAGCAAGGAGAGGAGGCTTTGTTTCCCGGGGTCCTGGCGCCCAAGTGGGCCTATTTCAAAGCCTTGACATCCTGCCTTTCGGAGTGCGAAGCACAGGAATGCAAACTGCTGGTAACTCCCTTATCACTCCAGTCTGAATCTGCTCTCAGGCCCTTTTCTTACTGAACTAGGTAAAAGTGCGGCCTAAGGCTTCAGCAAATTTAGCTACTCATGCTAAGCAAGTTTTATATAAGTTGTGCTAAGCAGCTACCTCTGGACAGTTTCAGCTCAATATTCTTTAACAGTCCCCCCTTTTTTTTATTAAGCATCCCTGCTAATACTTTAAACGGAGTTCTCGAAGCCTTTCGAGGCGTACTATCACTTTCCATAATCTTATGTATAATCTGATCGTAAGTAATAGGCATAACACAGTTAAACTTAACACAGTTACTACTCCGTGCAACACGTGATTATAAATCCCTGTTGCAGTTGGTGACCAGGTGACCATCCGAGGAGAGTTTCCCAGCCGTGATGTTCTCCGTCCCTTTTTATCCTTTCCAAGACGTGGTGTATCTCTTCCGCATCATGATGAACAGTGATTAGAGTTTTCTGTCCACTGCTTTGGATGCGTTCTAGCAGTCGACGCAGGTCATCATGTTGTAGCAGTTTCTTCACCAGTGTGAGATTCATTCCAATGGGGGCAGGTAGTAAATTTTGAATTGTGTAATTAGATTGTAACAATTGATAAGACGTAATAGGAGCTGAATAATTAAAATCACATCCCATGATTCTGGTAAAGTTACAAATACAAATATTTGAGTGATTACTTGTATCTACAACAATGCCATCTATGAATGTAAGATTACAAAGTGTTCTTACACTTACACATCCTTTTTTAACATATACAAGTACGGTTCAACTTTAACAGCAAAATAAGAACATAGTATGACAGTATATGGCCTGTTGCATTTAGATTTTAACTTGGATTTTTGTGAAAATACTTCAACTAAAACTTCATCCCCAGGCTGTATATCAGGCACCTGTATTTCAGGTGGTGTGGATTGATATCATTGAGCATATATATATATATATATTTTCAAAGATTTTCAAACCTTTTTTGCATACTTAGAACATACTGGGCTAGTTGTTCATCTCCGTCTAACAGGCTGGTCTTAGCTGGATTAACAAGTGCTTAGTACAGCTAAATGTCTCCCGAAGAGAATTTCTGCTGGTGTTAGTCCTACGGGTTGCTGTGGGGCATTTCAGACATCCCATAGAGCTAAGTTTAATGCCTCTGGCCATTTTAGGCTAGCATGTGTGCATATTCTTGCTATTTTTTCTTTTAATGTTCTATTCATTCTTCCTACTTGTCCTGAAGATTGTGGGTGACAAGTGGTACATAGGTTTCTTTGTATTTCTAATGATTTATATAATTGAGTGATTATGCTTGCCGCAAAATGGGCACCCCTGTCTGAATCAATGGCTTCTGGGACCCCATACCTGGGTATGATTTCTTTCAGTAAGGCTTTTACTACCCGCCCCGTGTCGGCCTTTCTTGTTGGGAAAGCTTCTAGCCAGCCTGATAACTGATCTACTCTCACTAACAAGTGTTTGTACCCATTGGCAGATGGCATATCTGCATAATCTATTTGTAGCTTTTGGAAAGGGAAGTGGGCCCATGGTCGTCCACCTAACTCTGAGCTTGGTTTGCTACTTGAAAACTTCTGGCAGGTCGGGCAGCTATTTGTTATTCTTTTTGCAGCCGCATAAATTCCTGGAGCGGCCCATACTTTCTGTACCTGGTTAGCTATTGCCTCGGCTCCCCCATGAGCTTTATTGTGAAACCACCTAGCTATAGTAATTAAATATTTTTTCTTTGGTAGCATTGGTTTTCTTCCAATTTGTCCATATTCCATCGTCATTTTGTTTTGCTTCCCACTCTTCCCATTGTTTTTTCTCTTCCACTGAGCAGTCCTTTTCATACATGGTTTTGGGGTCTATTAAATTTGGCCACTCACTTTGGTTCTTCCTTGGAACTGCCCCCATACGTTCTCTCAGAGGTTGTTGAGCTGCAGCCTTTGCAGCGGTGTCGGCTAAAGCATTTCCTTTACTAATTTCTGTAGTGTGTTTAGTATGGGCTGGGCAGTGTATTATGGCAATTTCTTTTGGGCAGTTGGACTGCTTGCAGCAAATTACGTATTTCTTCTCCCTTAGCTATTTTTTTTCCTGATGACGTAAAAAAATCCTCGTTCTTTCCATAACATCCCTGTTACATGACATACTCCAAATGCATATTTAGAATCGGTATAGATATTTACCTGCAGGTTCTTACCTATTTTTGCTGCTTGGGTCAATGCTATTAATTCTGCTCCTTGGGCACTTACAGACAGAGACAAAGGATTGGTCTCAAGTACCTCAAAGACGTTAGTGACAGCATAACCTGAGTGGTGCCTTCCATCCGAATAGGATGATCCATCCGTAAACAGAACTAAGTCTGGGTTTCCCAAAGGTTCATCTTTAAGATCCTCCTGGGGCTTGCTCGAGCTGGCGACCACTTGTTCTCAGGAATGATGCAGCTGTCCATCCTCAGGTAGAGGCAATTGCGTTGCTGGATTGAAGATATTGCATCTCTTTAAGGTCACATTATCTGCATGTAATATCATCAGTTCATAGCGGTGAGCTCTCTGTGGGGATAGTGCTTGAGTCGCGTATTGTTTCATTAACAGTTCTACTTCACGTGGCACATCTACACAGTCAATGAGTGACCCAAAACTACAGGTCGTGGGTTTTTTTCAACAAGAGCTGCAGTAGCTGCTATTGCTCTGATGCATCCTGGAGTGCCTTTAGCTACTGCATCTAGCTGGGTGGAGTAATAGGCCACTGGTCTACGGTGAGGACCTAGTTTTTGGGAACGGTACTGAAAGTGTTTTAGGAGCTGGACCTCATGAATGCGTCCTAGAGTGTAAGAGGAGATCTGGCACTTTTCAGCAAAGTGTGTGGCTCATAGTGGTCCAAATAATAGACTTGCTCCATGGGAAAGTTCTGTGGAGCCTGCCACACTCCCCACCCAGTACGGTCTTGGAGCCCAGCAGCTATTAGGACAGCAAACACTCCACTGCTCACGCTGCCCATTCCCAGTGCTGTGAAGCTGGATCACCTCAATAGACATTTGTGTAGTCCCAGTGACATTCAGGCTTTGGAAGCAGAGCCTAATACTTTTTTTTCTTTTTTTTCCTTCTTTCTTTCTTTGTTCTCCTCCTGGGACCTGCAAGCAAATTGCTGTGCCATAAAGAGAAGTTCTCACTCTGGAGATGAGATTATGCTGCTTGTCTGTTACTGTCTCTTGTCACTGTTATCATGAGAGTTATGCTTGCATTGGTTCTAAGCATGTCCTTTCTGCCTAGAGGTGCTAGTGCTATCCTACTGAAAGAAAAAAAACACAGAAGAGAGTAAACTTCTAAAATATGTTATGTTCATGGACAAATAATTCAAATGGCTTGCTATAATCTGGTAACCCTAGAGCTGGGGCTGAAACCAACGCCTTTTTTACAGATGTAAGAGCTTTTTCCCTTTCTGAACCCCAGGCCAAAGGCTCTATCTCCTCTTTTTTTGTTGCCTGCACTAAAGGCTTAGTAAGTTCTCCTAACCCAGGAATCCACGGTCGGCAAAATCCTACAGCTCCTAAAAATCCCCTAAGTTGTGTTTTTGTTACAGGACGAGGCATATTCAGAGTTGTCTTTACTCGTTCTGGATCAATTAACCTGTGTCCTTCCTTTAAAATAAAACCTAAATATTTTACCTCTCGTTGACACAGCTGAAGTTTAGACAGAGATGCTCGATGCCCTTTTTCTGCAACAGCATTACATAGAGAAATAGTGTCTTTTAAACATGTCTCATAATCTTTACCTGCTAATAACAAATCATCCACATA
>NC_088126.1:4193314-4235814 GCF_036370855.1 Dromaius novaehollandiae | reverse complement strand
CCAGAGCTGGTTCCAGCTGGAAAAATAAGGACTTTGCAAGCAGTCTGTATTCCTGTGTCTCACACGCCGAAAGGGAGGATGTCAAGACTTTGAAATAAGGCCTGTGCAGGGCGTTAGGACCTTGAGAAACAAAGCCTCCTCTCACTGCTGGGGCAGCGTTAATTGCTGTGGTCTGGAATTACCTCCTCCGGACCTTGAAAGACAATGACGGGATGCATTAAGGAACGGGAAGACCCCAGACCTGACTATTACTATTGGTCTGAAGTACCATGTGAGGGGTGGAGAACTTAGACTGTAAAGTTACAACTGCCCAGGGATTTCTTTGTTCAGGGTCCCTCTGTGGAGGCACCCAGCTCAAGCTGTCATTTGCTGCTGTACCACTTATAGTAAATGAGTTTGTGACACTTCGTGTCTGAGACTCTGCCTCGGGAAACCTAGGGTCAGAGACCTCCTTTAACAGACATGTTCTTTGGTTTGCAAAAGAAATTAGCTCCTAAATAAATTAAGAGGTCTGAGACTGAACTAGTGAGTTTCATCGATGTCATTAGAAATGTCTGTGAGCAGCTGGTGTCTGTACTCGTTTTCCCTTGGCTCCCTATGTAGTCCACAGAGACAGAGGGAGAGCTCTAGAGGCTGGGTCCTCCCGGAGTAGAGTCGGCAGCTGAAAGACGTGTTACCAGTCTCTTCCAGACACTCTTCTCTCTTGCTGCCCTGACAAGATGAAAGTAAGCTAACTTGCTCAAACTGAAGTGCCTAACTTTAAGGCATCTAAAATATAAGCCTACTTAGTATTATTTGCTGTTGTTGTCATTCCAGATGCTTCCTATTGCAAATAATCAAAAGGAGAGAAGTTCTTTAAGATGCTGAGATTTTTCCCCTTCCCCTTCCCCTTCCCCTTCCCCTAAAGGGAAAGCAAGGCATTTAGGTCAGGACATTTAATAACAATGCTTCCTCAGTGTTTCTGGAGAAAGAGAGAGGAAGAAGATGTGGAAGAAAGCAGGGGATTACAAGAGAGAGACTCGATATTAACTTGTTTGAAATCAACAGCCTTACAGATGTTCCAAGTCAAAAAAGGCAAGTACTGAAAAGCAGAAGAAATAACTTTCAAAATACTTATCTAGGTGGATGACCTGGCATCTGTAGATAATAGTAAGTATTTTTGCTGGAAGATTAGTTTGGCTTTTGAAACACAGATGTGATGGATGTTTGAATTGGGCCAAAGTGAACTGGGAATTTCCCAGGCATGGCATGAAATAGTTCGCAACCTCTTTAAAATACTGTGCTCTTGAGAAAGAATCCTTTGTGAGTGATTGGAAAAGGTAGAAAGGAGAGAGAAAAATCTCTGAGGACTCTAGCTGAAGTGCGAAACAGAAATCAAGGTGCCCTGAATGGTTGAGAGGGATATTTCTGTCTGTGTTAACATAGGAAGCAAGGAAGGGAGCCAAGAAGGAAGGACATACCCTCCCGCCCAGACTGTGTAATTCTCACACTCGCTTCTTCATGCTCCAGCCTCAGCAGGATATACTGAAATTGGGCAAGGGAGCAGGAAATGAAACTGCAGTTGCTGAGTTCATTCTAGAGGGTTTCTCAGGGCTTGATCAAAGACTACAGCTGTTTCTCTCCCTGCTCCTTCTACTCATATACCTGACAACAGTGATGGGGAACACAACAATCATTTTCCTCGTGCATGTGGATCAGCGCCTGCAAACCCCTATGTACTTTTTCATCAGCAGTCTGGCATTCCTGGAAATCTGGTTTACATCCTCCACAACCATCACATTGCTGGTGACTTTGAGCTCTGGTAGGAGAACAATCTCCTTAAGCAGCTGCTTTGCCCAATCCTATTTCTATTTTGCCCTGGGTTTTACAGAGTTTGCTCTGCTTGTTGTCATGTCCTTTGACCGCTACGTTGCCATCTGCCAGCCTTTGCATTATGCTGCCATCATGAAGCAGCAGCTCTGCACCCACCTGGTTGTTGCTGCATGGGTCGTAGGCTTCACACTCGCGAGTTACCACCTGGTCCTGCTCTCAAAGCTGACTTTCTGTAGTCCCAACAAGATCCACCACTTTTTTTGTGACAACTCCCCCTTATTCAAGCTGTCCTGCTCTGACACCAGCCTGCTTTGGAAAGCAGACTCTATTTTGATATTGTTTGTAGTGCTGGGTTCCTTATGTCTAATCACGGTGTCCTACATGAGCATCTTCCGCTGTATTCTGCACATGCCAGCAGTGTCTGGGAGGAAGAAAGCTTTTGCTACGTGTTCTTCCCATCTCACCAGCTTAGCCATTGTATATGGAAGCTGCATTGTTCTCTATGCACGGCCCTCAGAAGATGTTTCCTTGGAGACCAACAGAGTTGTAGCTTTGCTGAACACTGTCCTGTACCCATTCTTAAACCCCTTCATCTACAGTCTCAGAAACAAGCCTGTGAAACTGGCCCTGAAGGAAGTCCTTGGCCGTGCGAAGGTTCGGCTTTTTCCCCAGCTATGGTGCTTCTCGGGACAGCAATTCTAACTATGTACCGTATATTATATCACACACATATATATGTAGCTACTAAATCCAGGTGCCTCAGGGGATTTATGTTCTCGTTGGACTGTAGTGTTGAAAGGAAGGAATGTGAATTGTGAGTCTTGGTTAGAGGGGGTTGTTATAAACAAAATCTAAAGAATATTAATAAAATGTTGAACACACACACTTCTTAGGACTGGGACATAGACTGCCAGTGCATGCTGACACAAGGAAGTTTCATAAGTCATCTCAGGAAATTTAGCTGAAAACTCTGGGCACAATTTCCAAGGGCTGTTGAGAAAAGCTCAAAACACCTTCTCTCCCTGAATAACAGAAGATGTTAAGCACGAAAATTAAGCTCAGACATTACAATGGGTTCAAATTCATTGGATTCAAATCCATAAAACACGTCTCAGATTCATTAGTGTGATGAAGACAGCCTCACTGATTTGCTAGTGAGAGCATGAAGACAATAGCTTTATTTATTCACTCTGGAGGGAGATTTCTTAAAAATTCATATTTTTATAACATACTGTCAGCATGTTCACTGCTAAAAGCTCTGCTTTAGCTCCACTGATGACTCTAGGACGCATTTTTCTGACGGAAAAAAAAAATCGTATCTCTTCTTGGATAATTAGGCTTTTTCTACCTTCTTTTTCTTCGCTGAAGGAGTTTTTCATGATTGAGAATTATTTCAAATAAACCATGTATGCTTCTATCACACTTTTTTCTTCTTGTCCATCAATGAAATTTTATTTTTCTCCATCCATATCTTTACATGGCAAAGTGATGGGCAGAAGCATGTAGTATTGATAAAGGGAAACACATTTTAGAGAAATAATCAACACATGGAGATCCCTTTTCGTCCTTTTTCTTTCTTTTTTTTTTTTTTTTTTTTTTTGCATTCCACAGGTGGGGAAAAAAAGGCACAGAGGAAGGGAAAGCATTGCCATTGTTTTACTCCTTTGCAGCTGTTTCAAATCAGCATTTCATTTTGTTAGGGCCTCTGAAGGGCAGCATTACTGTTAACAGCTTTTTTAAATGTTGTGTGTGAGCATCCCCTTTCCAAAGGGAATTCTACAAGGGCGAACTCTTTTCAGGAGAACCAGGTGCAGTTCATCTCTGCAGCCCGTCTCCTCACATGGGTCCCCAGGGAAGCTATGGCACGTTGGGTGACCAAAGCTCAGCCCAGCAGCACACTTGGGCACTCTTGGGCAGCTCGGTCATCTTGCTCCGGGCTGGGTCCTTCGGAACCAGCGAAGGATGTGGTGGCCCTGGGTCTTCCCCTCTGGGCCCACAGCTCCACCCGAAACATGGGGTTAGGGTATGCAGGAAGACAGCTAGGCTCTGGCTCGGAGTTGAGCTAACTGACCAGGGCGTGAGAAACTAGTGGGTATGAGAAGTGATTGGACGCTGCAGGGAACAGAAGGAGACCCTGCCAAGTTACAGACAGCACTGTGAGGGATGGCTGGATTTCAGTGATGGTTAAGGGAGAGTTATATGAGAAAAGGACAAGCTTCCCACATAACTGGCGTATTGGGGTCCTTTGGGGAGCAGACTCTTGCAGCACCAGCAGTACCGAGGTGACAATACCAGAAGCACCATATGAGCCAGCGGTTACCTAGCTAACAGTATCAGAAATATTAAACTTGAGTTCATAGGCAGTAGAACTGGGGTCAATGAAGAAAAGAATACTTAGAGATGGGCTGTTTATTTCAAAGGGGATAAAGCTGGAAAAAGGGAGGGATCAAGCTGGATCATGTCAGAAGCAGCATGGGAAAATGGAGGCAGAGGGAATAAAAGGGGCCAGTCACGTGTAAACAAGCTGCTGGCAAGTACACTTGTCTGGCCAAGCTATGTACCTGGTCTCTGCAGTGTAGCCTGCCATTATATTAAATCCTATTCCTAGCTATTTCTGTGTGAGCGTGCTCTCTGTTCTGCATGAGTGCATGTGTGGAAGGCTTGCAGATGTCCAGGCAACTAGCTACCAGAGATACCTGTGCGAGGGTGCATGTAAGGTCCTACAAACTTTGAGTCTCATTAACTGGTGAGCAAGAACAGGACCAGGCCATTTGTGTTGTTCATGTTTATGAGCATTGCACACATCTCTGTGGTGCCTGTAAAGGTACAATGTCTGAGTTGATTGTTTTGGTGGTGGACCATGTCCATACAGAGTGTGTGTGTATGCCTCTTGGAAGTACATGCCCTGCCTCACTGCTGACAGGACCAACGAACAGAGAACTGCAGCAGTTGCCCTTCCAGCAGACCAGTTGACCTAGTCTGGGACTAGGATTGGATTCAGCCACATCTAGACTCCTCTGAAGAGGAGTTTGGAAAGCAAGAAGGTCCTTTCTGAACCTCGTGACTCAACAGGAGGGTCTCCTTCGCGCACACTCCTTTAGACATGACCTGTTGACCAAGTCTGGGACTAGGATTGGATCCAGCCGCAACCAGGCTCCTCTGAAGAGGAGGCTGGAAAACAAGGGGGTCCTTTCTGAACCTTGTGACTCAACAGGAGGGTCTCCCTGACACTTTCAGCTGACTCTGTCCTCCGCGCAGTAAATAACAGAGTGCAACTTGCCATCAAACCTCATTAAATCACTCTCTTATCTACGATTACACTTTGTTAAGTCACTGTCTTACTACAATAAAACATAGTGCTGCTTCTCTGCTACGAGTGAAGTGCATTACTGCACTCATCCACACCACAGGTACCCAGGGCTGTTCTTCAGAGCGACCTTGACAGGACACAGAAATATGCTGCTGGGAAAAGCAAGGCCATGAAATATCCTGGTCTTGGGTGGCATAAGCCCCACGACAGGCAGAGAGGGGGCCAAGTCACTAGAGAGCACCTCTGCAGAAAAAGTCCTGGAGGTCCTGGGGACAAGCGGAGCAGTGTGCCCAGGCAGCAAGGCCAGCCCTGCACCTGGCTGTGTTAGCGGAGTGCAGGCAGCAGGGTGAGGGAAGGCATTGCTTCCCCGCGGCTCGGCATGGGCGAGACCGTGTCTGGGCACAGGGTCCGGTTTGGGCTCCCCAGTCCCAGACAGATGTAGACGCACTGGTGCGAGCCCAGCAGAGGACCCTGAGCTGGTGGGGAGCTGGAGCATGGGACCTATGAGGCGACACCAAGGCTGCTGGGTGTGTTGAGCTGGGAGAAGAGAAGGTGCAGGGGGATCTGGCTGCTGCCTGCAGCTGCTAAGGGCAGGGTGAGGGCAGCAGGGAAAATTCCCATGTGAGAGTGCCAAAAGCCTTTGAAGCCTAAGGGGGCTCCAACAGAGAGAGTCCGAGCTCTGCCAGGCCCTGCGAAACCCCCTCTGGCTGCCACCCCTTGCGGCAGGAGCTTGGAGCAGAGACCTCCAGAAGCCCCTTCCCACCCCAGCTGCTCTGGGACTGGTTGAACAGGTTTCTCTCCAGGCCTGACTGGCTTCACTGGCATTGCCTGCACTAGCCTTTCTCTGCAGATTTACCTGACACCAAGTAGCACAGGCGGAAAAGCTTCCCAGGGTTTTATTCAAAGCAGGAAATGGCTGTCACCGACTAGGGTCTGTGCGGGCACGAGTGCTAGGAGACAAGAAGCATTTCTGTAGCACCCAGGACAGCGTCTCCGTTGCTCTTCCTCTCTGCTCTGCGCCAGCCCCGATCTCAGGGGACCTGCCCGGCACTTGCACCTGCACACCGTTCCTCTCGCTGCCCCGTGACACAGTGGCAGCAGAAAGCTCTGCGCAGAGCCCGAAGTGCTGTGCTGAGCCATGAGGGCCATCGCCTGGGAGCAATTATTCTGGCAGGGTTTTCCTTCCCTTTCAGACTCCTTTTCTTTGGCACTCCAGCCACAGCTCTACCCTCTGTCTCTATCTCAACCCTAACCCTAACCGTTGTTGGCACTCAGCCAAGTCGAGGACGGTCATACGTGGTCCCTTGGAAAAGGCGGTCCCAGGACAATTGTTGTGGCAGGGTTTTCCTTCCCTTGGAGGCCCCTTTTCAGGGGCAGTCCAGACACAGCTCTACACTCTGTCTCTCTCTCAAACCTAACCCTAACCCTAACCCTAACCTTAATCATAACCCTAATCCTAACTCTAACTGTCGTATGGGTGGAGGCAAGTCAAGGACAGCCATGAGTGGTCCCTTAGAAAAGGTGGTCCCAGGACAAGTGTTCTGGCAGGGTTTTCCTTGCATTGGAGGCTCCTTTTCGGAGGCACTCCAGCCACAGCTCTACGCTCTGTCTCTCTTTGAACCCTAACCCTAGCTCATGCTCAGTCAATATGAGGACAGGCATACATGGTCCCTTGAGAATGGTTGTCCCAGTACAATGGTTGTGGGCGGGTTTTCTTTGCCTCTCAGGCCCCTTTTCAGGGGCAGTCCAACCACGGCTCTATGCTCTGTCTCTCTCTCAACCCTAACCCTAAGCCTAACCCTAACCCTTGTTGGCACTCAGCCAATTTGAGGATGCACCTAAGTGCTGCCCTGGCAAAGGCGGTCCAAGGACCATTGCTCTGGCAGTGTTTTCCTTCCCTTTCAGGCCCCTTTTCAGGGGCAGGCCAGCCACAGCTCTACGCTCTGTCTCTCTCTCAACCCTAACCCTAAACCTCTTGTAGGCTGAGGCAAGTGAAGGACAGTCATACGTGGTCCCTTGGAAAAGGTGGTGCCAGGACAATTGTTGTGGCAGGGTTTTCCTTCCCTTGAGGCCCCTTTTCAGGGGCACTCCAGCTGCAGCTCTATGCTCTGTCTCTCTCTCAACCCTAAACCTAACCCTAACCCTAACCCTTGTTGGCACTCAGCCAAGTTGAGGATGCCCCTAAGTGGTGCTGTGGAAAAGGTTGTCCTGGGACAATTGTTGTGGCAGGGTTTTCCTTCCCTTGAGGCCCCTTTTCAGGGGCAGTCCAGCTGCAGCTATGCACTCTGTCTCTCTCTGAACCCTAAACCTAACCCTGACCCTGACCGTAACCCTAAACCTAACTCTGACCCTAACCCTAACCCGAACCCGAACCCGAACCCGAACCCGAACCCGAACCCCCAACCCCTAATCCCTAACCCTATCACCTAACCCTAACCCACTAACCCTAACCCTAACCCTCAATCGTAACCCTAACCCCAACCGTAACAGCAACCCCAACAGCATTCCCAACTCTAACCCTAACCCTAACCCCTAACCTTAATCCCTAACCCTAAACCCTAACCCTTATCCTAACCCTAAACCCTCACACTAACTTAGACCATACCAAAAATCACTCGGAGGCGCCTATACCACTCCAGAAGGCACTTGGAGGCACCTTTGCCACACCAAAAGGCACTCAGAGGCTCCTACACTGCTCCAAACAACATTCGGAGGCACTTAGACCTCACCAAAAGGCACTCAGAGGCCACCGGCCCACTCCAAAAGGCAGTTGGGGGCCCCTACACTGCTCCAAAAGGCACTTGGGGGCCCCTGCACCACTCCAGAAGGCACTCGGAGGCACCTGGAACCCTCAAAAAGGCCCTCAGATGCCCCTGCACCACTCCCAAAGGCACTCGGAGGCCTCAGCACCGCTCCAAAAGACACTTCGAGGCACCTAGACCACACCAAAAAGCACTCAGAGGCACCTAGACCGCTCCAAAAGGCACTCACAGGTACCTGTACTGTTCCAAAAGGCACTCGGAGGCACATAGACCACTCCAAAAGGCACTCAGAGGCTGCCGGCCCACTTAAAAAGGTTCTCAGAGTCCCCTACGCTGCTCTAAAATGCATTTGGAAGACCCTGTACTGCTCCGGAAGGCACTCGGAGGCATCTGGCACACTCCAAAAGGCACTCAGAGGCACCTCCACCACTACAAAAGGCACTTGAAGGCCCCTACACTGCACCAAAGGGCACTCAGATGCCCCTACACCGCTCCAGAATCCACTCAGAGGCCCCTACACTGCTCCAAAATGCACTCGGAGGTTCCTGCACCACTCCAAAACACACTTGGTGGCCCCTACACCACTCCTAAAGGTGTGCGGAGGCCCCTCCACCGCTCCAAAATGCACTCGGAGGCCCCTGCACTGCACCAAAAGGCGCCCGGGCTGCTCCAAAAGGCACTTGGAGGTGCCTACACTGCTCCATAAGGCACTCTGGCCCATGGGACGCTCTAAAAGGAATTCAGAGGATCTGGGCCTGACCCAAAAGGCACTTGGAGGTGCCCGGCCTACTCCAAAAGGCACTCAGAGGCACCTACTGCTCTGCAGTGGGAAGGAGGGGCCTGGGCATGAAGAAGATGGTGGAGGAGGAATTGTGCACCAAAAGCAGGATTCCCTCATCCTCCTCTGGCCCACCAGCATGTGTGTTGACACTTGCTGGTGAGTCGTGGTGACACGTCACCTGGCGGGGTTGGATGCTATGGCACAGTGCTCGGGCTTCATCCTCACCGGAGACTGGCAGGCTCCAGCCCGGGGGTGGGAAGTGAAAGCAGAGGCACCCCTTGATTTTCAGACATGCCCACATCATCTATTGCATTGCCACCCCGGCCTCTGTGGAGAGCCCGGGCAGACAGTGTGCAGCGTGACACGAGCAAGGCCAGGTTTGCAGCAGAGGGGAGTGGGGCTGAGAGGTGAGCATGTAGACAGCTGGGACCAGATGGCACTGGTGTGCAGGGGGGCACTTCTGTGTCCTTCAGCCCTGGGTCAAAGTAATGACTTCTGGTCCCACAAAATCTGCCTAAGCCCACACCCTCTTCCAGCCCCCAGGATTTGTGTAAGCATGCTCATGTCTCAGAAGGAGAGCACATTTACATAGTTCGGGAGGAGAATGTCCTGCAAAGACAAGTCCATGTTTATGCAAGCCTTCTGTTGCTATCCTGTGCCTGTACCTCTGCTCACCCAAGTGCCACTGAAGTGGGCCAAAGAAGAGCTTGCTTGGGTGTGTGTGGTGCAGAGCTGTACCAAACCAGGGGAAAGGCTCTGAGATTCCAAACTCTCTCTGGTTGGCAGAGTGGAAACTGGTGTCTTCAGTGAAAGCAGGAAGAGCTGCTCAGGAAGGAGATTTTTTTTTTTTTTTTTTTTCCCACTTGGAAACATCCCACACTGCAGTCTTCCTTGTACTTGTCCCCTCCGGATACTGGTGGGCCAGAGGAGGATGAGGGAATCCTGCTTTTGGTGCACAATTCCTCCTCCACCATCTTCTTCATGCCCAGGCCCCTTCTTGCCACTGCAGAGCATCTGCAGCTCACAGGGCCCCAGCCAGTGCTTCAGGCAGAAGGTCCTGCCTCCTCTGCAGAGAGGAACAGCAGGGGCTGACTTGGAGGCTGCTTCCTTGGGCCATGCTGGGAATGCCTCTGGCAGAGTCTCGGGAACGGAGGCCAGAGTCCACAGTGGCAGAAATCTGCCACAGTCCCTGCCCCCGTGGGCAGCTGCTGTGGAGGTTGGAGCTGGGGCCATGGGGCAGGAGGTCAGAGTTGGGCTCTGTGGGGCACTGGGACAGAGCTGTGGCCTTGGGGCAGTGAGTGGCAGCTGGGCCTGTGGAGCAGGAGGTCCGGGCCGGGGCTGTGGGGCAGGGGGAAAGAGCTGTCTGGGGCCCCATAGAGGGCAGGGGCCGAGTCTGCCCGAGCTGAGCCTCAGGGCCCCACACACTGCCACCGGCCCAGGCCTGGTGTGGCAGTGCCGAGGTGCCGGTGCCTTGAGGGAGCTGCCTGCCTGGGATCTTAAAGCCATGGGCTCAGTGCGCCCTTCGTGTATCTGTCTGCTTTCCCGGGGGGTGCAGTCGTGTGCCTTGCAACCGCCTGGATTGCTCCCTTGGCGTACTCCAGGCTCCTTTGCACAACCTTAGATCCCTTCTCCATGCATGCTCTGGTCCCCTCGTGCATGCTAAAGTCTCCTCCAGTCCTCTCCCTGCATCCCCAAGTTCCTTCCATTTCCCTCCGTGAGCACCCTGGTCCCCTGCTTCCCCCTCCCTCAGCACTCTCCTCCCTTCCATCTCCCCTGAGGCATGCTCTGATCCCCACCGTTGCTCACCACGCGCACTCCCAGCCCCTCCGTTCCCTTCCCTCTGTGCTCCCCTGCCCTCCATTCACCTCCCAGCATGCTCGCATCCCCTCCCTTTTCCCCCACTCCCACTCACTTCCCCTCTACAGCTTCTCTCTTCTGCGGTCAGTGAATGAAAATGGGTTTTGGGGCTCCAGTGATAATCCCAGCCTGGCCCCACCCTTCACTTTGTTTTGCCCTGTTAGGATCACATCTTTAAAACCCCCCAAATTAGAACCCACCCCAAGACCAGGATTCCCAGAGGCTGCCTCTAACGCAGAGAAAATTTAGTGCCGAGGGGAAGAAATGACCTTTCCAATAAGCTTTTCTTTTCTTTTTTTTTTTCCTGATTTTCCCAGGCTCTTACACTGCTGGGAGCCATTCATGGTGGATTTGCCTTAACACAGTTTTCAGGGTGAGAGAGCAAACCCCTCTGCTCCTGCACTAGGCCATGGCATCTCCATTCCTGAGGCCTAGTGAAGCAACAGCTGGGACTTGGCCCTTCCTCCCCAGAGGCTGAGTGAGTGCAATCACAGTCTTCCTCTTTATTCATTCGGGTGCTTATTTAGGCCTTCCTTCCTCAGCAGAGCCTCTCCTTGCCAGCAGTTATAGCCCCGCCACCCTGATTTGGGGACATCTCAGGAGCGGCATGCCTGAGGTGAGCCGCAGCCTGGGCAACCCCTCCTGTTGCTGCCTGTGCCCCCTGGCATCCTTGGGGAGTGGGCAGTGAGGTGGGGGCAGCTCCCTAAAGTGCCCCAGGCAGCTCCCCTTGCCCTTGCAGGGCCATCTTGGCAGCGCCTTGGGGGGTAAAGGGGTCCCTGCAGCCCCTCTGTGACACAGGCTGGGCCATCACACAGTGCATCACAGCAACAGCTGCCCCCTCCGCATATGGCCCCGGGAGCCTGAGCTGAGCCCAGGCACTTGGGGCTGCTCTCGCCACGGCTCTGCCCTGCCCTGCTCTGCTCTGCTCTGGAGGAGCTGCTGTGCTGTGAGCAGGGGAAGGCGAGAGGAGGTGGTGGGACAGCGCAAGACGCTGTTTGGTGACCTTCCCAGGAGGACGTTGGAGAGGAGCGGTTTGTCCTGGCTGCAAGAGCTATTTGGACTAAGTCGGTAGGCTGGGTATTCCCTCTGTACCCCTAGGGAAGTCCGCAGTGCTGCTGGCAATTGCTGCCTGGGGGAGCCCTCCATAATATGGCGCTGTCCGGGCTGCAGAACTTGTGCATTTAGAATCTTTGTTCCCCAGCAGCGTGTCCAGCCCCGTGTCACTATTCCCTTGTCGGCTGCGGCCATAGGACCTTTGGTCCTTGCTCCACTAACTGTCCCCTCCTTTGCTGCTGTCACACTTGTGGTCCTTGGTATTGTGGAACCAACCTGGTTTGCCAGGAGTGTTTTGGAGGTAGACGGTCATGGCTACTGAAGTCTCTGAGGACTGAGAAGGTGCGTGAGAGGAGGAATTGTAAAGGTGCTTCCTGTCTCAAGAATTTGCAGACAGCTCCTGTGTAATTCCCTGTTGCTGCTGTCTTTGGTTTTGGATTATCATTCCACCCAGACCTTGGGACTACTGGCACTCGTGTCTGTGGGCTCAGTAATTTCCGTATTGTCTTGTGAACCAAACGCTTGCTTCACTCTCAGGAGGTTTGCCTTGTCCTCTTCAGCAATTTCCTTTGCCTGAGAAACTTCTTCAAAAGTAAAGAGCTTTTCTTCCGTGCTCACAAAAGTTGATATGGGCTTCATACTGCTGTTTGAGTTCAGGTTCTGAGGAAGAATGGACCTCAGGCAGACTGAGGGAGTCCTTGCAGAAGGCAGAACGTCTTTACCTTGCTCCTTTTCGGTAAGTAATGTATTTCACACAGCACAATGATGCCGCTGCTGAAAGAACTGCCTCCAAAGTGTACCCCAGTCTAAAAGAGCCTGTACCTTTGCTCCCTGTAGGCACGCTATAGTGTGAGAGAAAGGAAACTTGTGGAATGCTATCAAGCTCCACTGGCAAGTAGGTTATAGGCACAGTTTCTCGGAAGGGCTAATTTCTCCTGTAGAAGGGGGATAGAAGATGTTAAATGAAAACATAGGTATGCACAGCGCAATCAGAAATTATAGCTAGGCTCTGTAATTGTAGGGCCATCAAAGGCTGGTGGACACCGAGAAGGGGAAGATGGCCAAGATGCTCCCAAGGAGTATAACCTTCGGCCCAGGAAGACTGTTGTCCAGTATCAAGAGCCTTTGGAAGGTGGGTTATGCGCCCAGTTTGTCAGAAGGGCTGATTCCTTGTGCTTAAGGGTGGGAGGAATAAGTCCTTGCATGACAATGTGCATATGCAGAGACAAACAAGAAATGAAGTCTTGGTACTATGGTTACAGGGTCCTCAGAAGACGATGAAGAGCAGGAAGAGGCTGATGGCGAAGATACTCCAAAGCCATGTAACCTTAGGCAAACTGCTGAAGATGCTCAAGCCCCGCTGAAAGGTAGGCTATATGCAGAGCCTCTCTGAAGGGCTAATTTCTTGTGTATAAGTGAGATACAGGTTGTTGAATGAAACTCTATACGTGTACAGACAAATAAGAAGTTCTCTCTAGGTTCTACAAGCACAGGGGCAACACAAGAAGGTGAAGGCCGAGAAGGGGAAGATGGCAAAGATCCCTGCGAGGAGTATAACCTTCGACCCAGGAAGACTGTCCTGTACTTCCAGGATCCATTGGAAAGTAGGTTACGTGCACACTTTCTCAGAAGAGCTGATTTCTTGTGTACAGTGGGCTACAAGTTGCTAGATGAAAAGACATATACCTCCCCCCCCCCAACTTTCATTTCAATTCCTTGCCTTCATTCTGCAGGTAAAACTCTCTCTTTGTGATTGAGAGGTGTGTATCCTGTGCACACTGCAGTTCTTGGACAGTGTGCATGCTCACTGCTGCTTTCCATTTCTTCAGGCCCATCTTCTCCTGTCAGGCAAAGGGCTGCATCTACCCGTGCTCGGTCGCGAAGCCCGTGCTGCAAAAGAACAAACAGGTTGGCGTATGGATAGTGATAGTTCTCAGGGATCCATAGTGGTGCCACTCCCATCACTGAGTAATGCTTGAGAAGATTTTCCGATTGATGGTCATGATGGGAAAAGCACAGCACTGTAGCTGTGGCAGCTGGAGGGTCTAGAGGAAGCAAGGCTTTTTCTTTGGGAAAGAAGAGAACTTTCATTAGCCAACAGCTTTTAAAAAGGCGGGATTTGGGGGTCAGCGATGATTGCGGATGTCCTGGCTGAGACTGGGTATCTGCAATTCTTCTCTTCTACACTTGAAGCTGGAATCCCCTTCCACACGTTGTCATTCAACGATTTCATCATGATGTATAAAAATGCCCACCTGCTTTTCTTCATGCTTGGATAGTGAATGCCAATCAATTCTAGGGCATTTTTAACAGTTTGGGAAGTTTATGCCAGTGTAGAAGTGCTTCTACACTCACTTTCGATTATGAAAACCACAGCAATCTCGCTAACTGCATGGTCAGTTAGAGAGCCCCTTTCCCTTTCTCTTTCATTCACATCAGGTGCCTACCCCTAAACTCTGGGAAAGACAAATTCAAGGGAAAGCACGTGGATGGAAGGAAAACCGGAACCACCTTGCCGGAAGGTGATCCAGTGCGAATTGAGAGTTCGGTAAGGAGCGGTGACTCATTGTGTTGGTGGGGCCTTTTCCAGGGGTCATGAAAAACCTTCCCTACTGTGCTGTTGACAGCTCCCAGGCTTTACAGTTTTCTCTCAGGGAACTTCAAGATCGTCCTGAACCTTGCCTTTGTGCTGGCATAGGAAGCACTAAGGAAGTTTGGAGGAAGCCTTTTTTTCGAGGATGCAGCTTTCTCTGACCTCTGACATGTCTTCTGTTGCATGTCTCTTTAGGTATGCTTCGATGGTGTGGGCGGTCTCTCTCACCACATTTCAGCCTTAAAGGAGACGGTCCTGTTCCCACTGCTTTACCCAGAAATCTTTGAGAGATTCCAAATCCGACCCCCCAGGTAACAGGCGGTGCATTAGAACTACAGAGCTAACTGTTGTGATATGCTTTTTAACAGGAAAAGTATTCTTCTTCTTCTTCTTTTTTTTTTTTTTTTTGGAGGGGCAATATCTCAAGACTTAAAGGCTAGCTTTATATATCCTTGGCCAACAAAGCTTAACTCACTGGATGTTGAGACATGACTTTAAATCCTCCCCTTTCTATGCCTTTAAAAGTATTGCAGATCTTCAGATGTTTTGCTGCTTTGTTCATAGGAATTCTTTTTTCCAGCTGATGTTTTAAGTAGGGTGTGGAAACAGGGAAGACCTTTTTCGGTCTCCCAGCTTAAGGCTTCCTCCCCAGCAGTTGCCAACAACTTCTGGAAGGCACAGTCCAAGAGCTTTGAACTTTTGCAGGGAGAAAGACAGTCTTTGCTCTCAAATCTCGCCTCTTAGCAACACTTGCACCTCTTTGGACTTTCCTCACACTGCAGCTCTGCCTGCTTTCTAATATTGCAAATGTTTTGATGAGGAGGGAAGGCTGCTTTGCTTTCACAATGGGGGTTGTCGTAGGCCCTTTTCCATGTTTTTGCTGAAGCTACATAAATCTCTCTTTTTCATGTTGCAGAGGCTGTCTGTTTTATGGCCCACCAGGCACTGGAAAGACACTGGTGGCTCGAGCGCTCGCAAATGAGTGTGGGCAGGGAGACAGGAGAATAGCGTTCTTCATGAGAAAAGGTGCCGACTGCCTCAGCCAGTGGGTGGGAGAATCCGAGCGACAGCTGCGCTCATTATTTCAGCAGGTAAGGAGGGAATGAGCTACAGGTTGGGTCAGAGTTGGACCTCTACTTTTCCATGGTGGATGTCTTCCAGGAGAACTTGGCCTCGTGGGCAGCTGGGCAGTGTCTCCTGTTGAAAAGGGAACATCAGTGTTTCCTTTTTCCCTGCCGTCCTGCTTTGCCTGAGGGGCTGGAAATCTTGCAGATGTTGGCTCCAGCACAGTGCCAGTGTCTTGGCAGCCAGAATGTTTCTCCTGCATGGTCTTGCTGAGTAGTGCTGTGTCCTACATACATCAGTATGACTGTCTCTGTACTTCCTTTCCAGGCCTATGAGATGCAGCCTTCGATTATTTTCTTTGATGAGATCGATGGTCTTGCTCCTGTGCGCTCCAGTCGCCAAGACCAGATTCATAGGTACTTCCTTTTTCTTCCATTTCCATATAATCTGCTTCACCTCTAGGAAAAGAAGACCCACCTGCTTCCCTTTATACAACACACACGCTTATTCTCAACTCCTCGAGTACAATGACAGAGCGCTTCATAGGATTTTAAAGACAAGAGTTGAAATTAGGTCACTAAGCTTGGTGTCCAGACAAGGTCGCTCTCGAGACCTTGCTTCGACCTTTTTCTGTCTTCCCATGAGTCCTTTTGCTAATCAACAGCTCATCCACAAAAGCTTGTCCTTTTGGAGTGACGTGACTTTGGAGAAAGTCATGCCGGAGGTAACAACAGCTACTAAACCAGGGAATCCAAACAACTTTTTTTTGTCAGTTCTATTGTCACAACGCTCCTGGCACTTATGGATGGCTTAGACAGCAGAGGAGAGATCGTAGTCATTGGAGCCACCAACAGGCCAGACTCCCTGGATCCTGCTTTACGAAGGCCTGGACGCTTTGACAGGGAGTTCCTTTTCACCTTGCCAAACAAGGAGGTAAGGCTGTTCAGTCAACCTTCCTGCTACTGGGGCAAAGCCTTGCTTGACAAGAAAACCAGGCTGCCGCACAGCATCTGCGAGAGTGAGGAAGGAAAGAAGTGGTGTATGTGCTGCACACCTCCCTGTTCCCCAAACAGAACTGGCAGGAAGGCTGCAAGCAGGAGTTTCACTCCGGCTGGAGCACATGGACAATCTTCCTTGCCCAAGTGCTTTCTCTTTGCTTAGTTAGTGAGTCCACCTAGGCACTTGCCTTCTGAAGTTGCCGCCTTGCTCTCAGTTTGCCATTTGGGAAAGCCTCGGAGGAAAAGTTGGGCTGGAGTGTGGCCGGGGGGGCAGGGGTTGTGCACTGTTTAGTTTGTTCTGAGAAAAAGGTTTAAGACAAACCAAAATGTAACCATCTGCTTTGTAGGCGCGAAAAGAGATTTTCAAGATCCACACGAGAGCCTGGAGCCCCAAGCCACTGGACGCATTGCTTGACGAGCTTGCTGAAAAATGCGTCGGTAAGATGAAAAAGCACCTCCAGTTCCTGCCTTTGCCTGGGACGTGACAGCGTCTGAGCTTGTGCCAGGCAGTCCCCAAGCTCCCATGCCTTCCCTCAGAATTCCATGCCCACGAGCCAGGCAGCATGACTTGGTTGCTGTCAGAGTGGGATGCTTCTGTCTACTTCCCTTCCCTCCCCCCTCAGAACATGGAAGGGTCTGGGGGGCATCTTCCTCAGGAGCTAAGTTTGGCTCAGAGGGCTACTTCCAAAGCACAGGCTATAGGGTGCTGTGCCTCCCGTAATGCAAGTTCCCCATCATGGAACTCCTCTGCAGTGCAGGAACTCTTTTTCCATTGTCCATGAAACTCTTCTCCCATCGGGCCACGTGCAAAGACTGAGAATGTCCCTTTGCAAAGCCCATCCTTGACTCCTTTGTGGTGCCTGAGGCTGACATACCTGTTGATTCTGCTCTTGTTGGTTAGGATACTGTGGGGCTGATATCCAAGCCCTCTGCGCTGAAGCTGTCCTCTGTGCTTTGCATCGATGCTATCCCCAGATCTACACAAGCAGTCAGAAGCTGCAGATCGATGTTGCTGCCATTGAAGTCACAGCAACAGATTTTCTTGTGGCTATGCAGAAGACTGCCCCAGCTTCACAGAGGGCTGTGGCTTCCTCTGGACAACCACTGTCACCAGTTTGCAAGCCACTGCTTCAGAACACGCTAGAGAGACTCCTCAAAGGCGTGCAGAGGGTATTTCCCCACGCAGCACTTGCACTTAAGAAGGACCAACAGCCAGGTAAGGCCATGGCATTCACTGTCATAAAACTCTCCCAAAGCAAAGACTGCTAGTTTGTGCAATGCACAGAAACAAAGCTTTCAGTCAGGAGGAGGTGAAGTTGAATGGTAGAGAGGGAAGAGCTGGGAACTCCTCCCACTTCACAGTAGAGAACAGTAGCGTGTTCTCCACTCAAGCATCCAGTTTCTGAAGGCTGTCAGCATCCTCTTTGCTGTTTCCAAGGAGAAAAGGAGCTTTCGCCGCTAGCAAAACATAGCTCGCACAAATCCAGACACTTGGGAGAGCTTTGTAGAGACTGAGGGCTTTGGAAATGGCATTCAGTGTATGCCCCTCAGGTGAAGAAATGCAAGGCCCTGGGTTTCAGCTCTCAGTTAGAAGCTGTCTTAGTGCAAGAGAAGGTTGCAGACTCTGTGGGAAAGTTAACAAGCCTCTCTTGCCTTCTCATGGTACCACTCCTCTCTTAGAAAACGACTGCATGCACAGTGATGAGGAGTCACCTTCTGGTCCTGAAGATGAGCCGTTTGATCCCAGGCCTGGCCAGCAAAAGCAAACCTTCCTTAACTGGAACAGGTAACTGTCCGTGTCCTTTGATTGCAATTCTGATTGCTGGGGCTTTCCAAACTGTCTTGGCGGTTGCAAGTGGGAGGGGTGTTAGATGAGGGAGGAAGGAAGAGTTAGTCCAGGGTGTTTGGGCATCAAAAACTGCAAGAAGGAAGCACGGCGATATAAACAGGTGATACAGTTGTAAGAAAGCAAGTAGCTCCAGCCAATCATACTGAAGGAGCCAGCCTCCTTTTCCTCCACCTGAGACATCCACAGACAATCAGGGCACACGGATTTCATGCATGCTATTCTTTAAGGATTCCAGACCAAAGAAATGCATTGTCTCTCCTTTTAGCTAAAAAAAAATGCAATGTGGGTTTGTGGAGCCATCTAGCTTCCCAGATTGGGAAGGCAGTAGTGACTCACATCATAGGAAGAAAGCTGAGGAATGGCCTGCTAAAAGAGCTTAATAAAAACCCTGCAAAGAATGTCTTCATTTGCTATCTTTAAGCCACTGTGCTTACATTTGTATTTTGCCATTGCATTGTGAAAGTAATTCAATCCCACAGTGGAGATATTAGCTTATGAGGTCCCAGCTGGGTCAATAATTATTGTCAGTTTCTCTTACTGTGCTGCTCAGGAAAGCTTCTGACCCACAGAACTTGGTTCAGCCTCTAGGCTCCTTGACCTGAGCCAGAAAAGGTCCTGCAGTACTGGGATGGCAAAAAAAAAAAGGTGCTATTCACAGATGTATTCCATGATAACAGTGAAAAAAAATCACAAGAAAGTTGTATTTGCAATCTAGGAGACAGCACACAAGGAAAGATGAAACCATCTGAATGAAGGAATCAAATAAATATCCTCCAGTTCCGTGGACTCACAGGAATGTTTTGCACTTCCTTAGATACAGCTAAGGCCTTTCAGAGCCCACGGCATTTGTTTTCTCAGAAGGGTTGTTCTGCTCCTTCCTGACCACCTTCTGCATTTCCAGTTGACCACCTGCACCTAAACCTGACCAATGCAGAGACCTCAAGGCTGCTCAGTCAGGACATGCTGAACATAAGTGCCTCATGTTGGGGGGCGGGGGGGGAAGAGAGCCTGACTGGTGTGTGCTGGACAAAGAAAGACACCTTTAACATCTGTGTCCTGATTGTTTTCTTTGTAAACTTCTTGTTTTGCAGTTATGCTCCTAGCAGTGCTTGTTGCCAGCCAACATGTCACAGGCCCAGGTTCTTAATCACTGGAGAGCCTGGATACGGGCAAAGTTCTCACTTGGCACCTGCGCTAATACACGCGCTGGAGAGGTTTGCAGTTCATGTGCTGGACCTGCCGGTTCTCTTTGCTAGCAGCACCTCACCCGAAGAGAGATGTGCACAGGTACCTCTTCTCTCTGCAATCTCACAGGATGAAGAGACTCAGGGGACGTAGGCAGACTTCACGGGGTTAATGGCCATGGCCTGGCTTTCCTCTGCTTTCTGTGGTGTTTATTTCACACCAAAAGAACACTTTTCTTGTACACTGAACAATGGAGAAGAAGGATGTTGTGCACGAGCATCTTTTCCATTCCAAGTTAAACAGTAAGGATGTTGCTAGCAGCTCAGGGAGCTCCAAGATGCTCTTGATAAACCCCTCTGCATGGCAAGAGCTGCTGCTGCTGACAGTGGGCTCTCCAGAGCTGTTTCCTTTGCCTCTTCAGACTCTGTTGCTCCCAGGAGGCACCTGTGCATCAGCCTGACTGCATGTCATGCCCTTTCTCTAGCCTCCTTCTTTAGAATACTGAAATGCAACCCAGGTTTGGGGGGAAAGAAAAGCGATTCTTTTCTCTCGTCATACCACAGGGAAGAGGCGAGAATACACTTGCTGGTAACTATGAGCATTCTTCGTAGCTGGGCAATTACTGACAGTACAGAGCAAGTAATCTGCTCTGAAGGATCCTCTGGAAATGAGATGGTCAGCTGTGAGCGAGAGAGCCTTTCAGACTGGCTGCAGGTTGTTCACCTCACCTCTTACGCACGGAACCCTGAAATTTGGAATGATAGGCAGGCTTCTTTCTCGGGCTCTGCTCTCACCCTTTCACCTAGGCCTGTGTTTGTTCAGCCTCTGCTCCACACTCACTTGCATACAAGCCCTCCCTCAGCTGGAAACTGAGTGGTGTAGCAGTGGCCCCAGGCTCATGTGGGACCCTGCTGAAGGGCTGGGCCTGCTTTTCAAGCACACTGCTACTTGCACCCAGGGGCGAAGCTCTGGGGGAGTTAGCTGACATCTAAGCAATTTGGAAATCGGGCAGAGGTTCAGGTCTGCCTCTCGCCGTGTAGCTATGTCCAAGGAGCTGGGTCCAAGCAGAAATGTTACCTTATTCTTGGAGGCTTGTTTGGACACTTGGTCTTTGTGCCATGTGGTTTTGGAGGCAACTTTGATTGATACATTGTTGCTCATGAGCAGCTTCTGCTCCCCGGTTCAAGAGTCTTCTCCGAACTTCCTTTTTACCAGTTGATCCGAGAAGCCCAGAGGACAGCACCGAGCATCATTTATATTCCACGTATCCATGTCTGGTGGGAGGCTGCTGGAGTCACCTTGAGAGCTACGCTCACAACATTACTCGAGCGCATTCCAGCATATGCTCCAGTGCTGTTGCTCGCTACCTCGGATGTTTGCCATGCAGATCTCCCGCAAGAGGTATTTCTCTCACTGCTTTTCTGGCCTTTTCCAGTCTCCTCTTAATTCATCACTCCATTCAACACCAGTATCACTAGGGCATCTCTTCCCTCTGCAGTTGCCACAAGGCTTCAAACTGAAGGGCAGCAAGGCAAGTAAATCCAAAACAGGCAGCCTCGGAGATGGCCAGTGTCCTCCCTGGGAGCACTGGAACCTAGGGTCGCTTCACAGAGCTTCAATCCTAGAGGGGTTCCTTAAAGAAGATGCCCTAGATTGCTGGGCTGACCCACTATAATCTCGCCTTTAAGGCCAGGAAGCAAACTTGTTCTAGTCTCTCCCTTGTTCAAAGCATTCCTCAGCTTCATGGAAAAAGCTATTCATCTTTTTGGAGTAGAAGACAAATTTGGGGGGCGGGGGGCGGGCCTTAGGGCTGCACTGTCTTTTCTCCTCCCACCCCAGGTACAAGTGTTGTTTTCTGAGCTTTATGGAGAAGTTTTCAACGTCCAGTCACCTGGCAAGGAGGAAAGGAGAAAGTTTTTTGAGGACTTGCTTGTTCCCCAAGCTGCTAAACCTGCTGCAGCACAAAAAAAAGCAGGTGAGGCTATTCTGCAAACACAGCTTTGCTATCTGTAGCTTAGCAGCCATTGGCATTTGCTTTGGTAATAGATTTCCTGGCATGAATGTTTACTCTGCTGGTATCTGAGTACCATCACTTGGCTAACCTTTTCTGGTTGACTGAAGCTTGTCAGGCACTGGAAGTCCTGCCTGTGGCATCACCACCCGAGCCTCGACTGCTGACAGAGGAGGAAGAGAGGCAGCTTGAGGAGCAAGGGGATGAGACATGGCCAGCGGTGCCTGGAGCTTCCAGTACACCCCTCTCTAGTGGCAAGTTCCTTTTCTCTTCTCTTCTCTTCTCTTCTCTTCTCTTCTCTTCTCTTCTCTTCTCTTCTCTTCTCTTCTCTTCTCTTCTTCTCTTCTCTTCTCTTCTCTTCTCTTCTCTTCTCTTTTCTTTTTTCTTCTTTCTCCTCAGAAACTTGAGGAGGATTCTTTTGTGCTTGATATCACCTAACCAGTTCTTGTGCTTTTCAATTCTAATAACAAATTGACCCCCTTCACTTGCTGCCCTCTCTCCCTCAACACATGTATGTAGTGAGCCAGCACAGTGGTACTCCAGTCCCTCTCACAATGCTAGATTTTGCAGACAGACCTGCTTAGGTAATGCTTTGGCTTGCTTTTTCTCCTGCCTCTGTGCAGCTGTCTGCAGACGAAAGCGAAGGAGGAACACGTCGCCCTCAGAGAGCCTAGCAGAGAAGAGGAGGAAATGTTCACCCCGTGCGGAGAAGGAAGCCAGCATGTGTCTCAGGGTGGGTTGGAGCACTCCTTTTTTATTTGGTGATAGAAGAAAGGAGGATGCGAGTTGTGTTGGACTATTTTCTTTTGTGTCTGAACACATCGAGAGCCTATTCAAAAGATCTCATGCCATTGTAAACTTGTACTGTCTCCCTTTTTTCTTCAGCAACTGCTGAATGTCGTTGGTGAGGCAACGAAGGACTGCAACATCCACCACCTCAAAAAACTACATCTGGTGCTCAGCCAGTGTGTTTACCGCCATCGGCAAGATGATGACAAAACACAGTTAATAGAGGTACTTTGTTGACACAGCACTTCCTGTCACTGCTCTGCACGTCTTCCATGTGCACTGCAGTTATTCTGCTTAGTCACTCTCCATCCCTTTCCTGCTTAGTAGTCTGTGTTACATACGAGTTGCTGACTTCCATCTGGAAGGCATTGGGCCAGACTGCAAAGCCCTCGTTCAGTTTGCAATGACTCCTGGCACTTTCAGATAGGCCACACATTCAGTCTTGAGATTCAAGAGCCACAAACCCATTTCTCTTTGAGATGCTTGTGCATGGGAGGAGGCAAACTTCTCTGTCCCTCTGTGGTTTGCCTTCAGAAGAGGAGATCTCTTCTCCCGAGCCTGGCTCGTCTTGATCTCTTCTTCCACACTGCAAAAAGAGCGAGAACAGGTGCTCTGTTCTGACTGTGCGTTCTGCGTCCTACTCTGTTTTGCACACCTGAGGATAACTTTAAAGCTGGAGCTGATCAAAGACATTGCAATGGATGGAGCACATGTACTTTCTAAATAGCGCCAGCCAACACTTGTATGCACTTTTGTTTTATATAAAGCAGCTGACTACAGGATGTTTATGTTTCTATTCCAGCTTCTATCAAGTTTGCCTTTGTTTAGTTGGTGATTATTCTTTGTTATCTTTTTTAGGAAATGAAGGAAGAAATTGAAAACTTCTCCCATGCTCAGTAACAGGGAACGTGCTTCTACTCCCCCATTCTTTTTCTTTCTTTGCTGTCTTGTCATCAGTGCATAATTCAGTAAAGAGAGCTTGTAGATAGAATATAAATAGAGCTGTGCGTATATGCATACATATATATCTAGAATAGATTCATAAATCTCATATAAATCCTTTTAAGCTTTCTTACTGGCTATCTGTTGTTGTTGTTGTTCCATACATATTGTGCATACATACATGATCTGTTGAGATCAGTGTGTTCGGCCTTCCTTTCCCATGTGCATTGCCTGAAAGTCTCGTGCCTGGCATTTTTAGGAGACCAGTGGTTGTCAGTGCCTTTGGACCTACACACATCTGGACGTCTTCCAAGTAATCTCAGTGCCTCTCTGGCTGTTCCCCAGTGCCCTCCTGCTCGCCCCCCACCACCACCGAGGCTCAGCACCTTTGCCACAAATTCACCTCTATGCACGTGCACATGAGCAGCGCACACACACCCCATCGCTATCCTGAACTGCTCACACCCCTGCGGGTCCTGTGCACCCACCACAGCACTTGCAGCCCACAGTCCCGGTGCCCTGCCTGCCCCCAGTGCCCCCGTTCTTCTTGTTCCACACATATTGTGTATATGTACATATGTAGATAATCTCTTGAGCTCAGTGCGTTCGTTGCATTGCTTTAAAGTCTCGTATCTGGCATTGTAACACAAGAAATTAGCTTGCAGCAATGGTAACTCCCTTGCCAGGCTTGCTCACCTGGATGGGCAGCGGTAATGTGCCTTCTTCCCAAATGGAGAGCTGCCAGAGGTTGGTCACAGCCTGCCTTTCTGAGCCCAGATCCAAAAGCTGCCCTGCTAGATGGCCATTGGCAGATGGCGATCGCAGAGCAGACGGCCATGGTATCATCACCTTTCTTTTCCTGGTTCCGCCCACCGCAAACAGAAATCAAGCAAAAGTAGGCAAGAAAATCAGGAGGAGGTAGCACTCCTGCCCTTCCCCTTCGTGCAGTGCAGTGGTGTGCGATGCAGCAGGAAGAGCTGAGAGTGAACAGCTGAAGCCGCCACGCAGACTTTACCTCAGACTTTGGAGAAACTCCAAGACAGCTAAGCACTTACAAAGGCAATGGCCACCCGAGCTGTAAAACCGTGAGCATCCCTCAAGGGGCACAACCTTTGCTGATTTGGTTTTACATTCTACTCACTGTGTCCTCTCAGAGAGGGTTGCTGCCCAGGTGCTCCTGCTCCTCTGCATCTTCTACCCTTTCATTTGAAAACCCCTCCCTCCTGCACTCTCACCTTGCTGATAGGGATGAGTTTCTTGGGTGAGAAGTTCACAGCAGGAGGATCCAGGTCGAGATGAGGCATTTAGAAATCGAGCAGAGAACAGCCCCGAACGGGAGGAGCTCTGTGGGCCTGCCATAAAGAACTGAGGAGTGGCCCTTACCCCACCAGAATTGTAATCTCTTCATCTCGGAAAGAATTCCTCCCAGACAGCAATGCGCTCTCCAACTACCTCCTCACAGGTGAAGGAGCAAGCCACTAAAGACCCCACCACCTCCCAAAAGCATTACTAATCGGAAAAGACTGACAAACTAGATTGCTTAGTGTAGACAAGATAAGAATAAAGGGAGTTCATGTAATTCTCTACAAATAGGTAAAAGCTGATGCAAAGATAATAAGGTGTTCATAGCTTCAGCTATAGAAGTAATTGTCCTGAATGAAACAATTGTGTTGTAAGTAGTGAAGAAGTAGTCTGAACTCAAAGAAGGACAGAGGAGCAAGAGCCTAGGATGGAAGGACTTACTAAAAGACTAATTAATGAATAATGTTCCGATCACTCGGTCATGTCTATTCTAAGAAAAAGAAGTCATGAGAATTTTGACAATCCAATCAGAGGAAAGCAGTGGAGATGGCTGCATTACAAAGATGAAGTTCAATAACATAGGTACTGAGGAAAAAATAAATAAATATGAAATACACTTTCCCCTCCACTTTATTACTTTAGCAAGCTAATTACTCAAGAAAAAGACAGAGTACTTTTAAGAAAGGAGTAATATCAAGTTATGGAACTAGCTAACTAACTAAGCAACCAATGATAACAGCATTAGTGTTATTAGAATCAGGGGAAACCCATGAAATGTGCTGTCTGAAGTGTTGACTCCAGAAGGCAACTGGCCCTGACTAAATACAGCTTGCTATTTATTTGCTCAATTGTGCTGCTATTTGCAGACTGGCAAATACAACAGCCACAAGGCAAGATCCTGGCTGCCAAACAGGTCAATTTGTCAGTAAAGGTGCAAAAGTAGGAAAAAAACATCCCTCCCCCCCCCCCCCCACAAAAAGACTGAAAGGGGATAAAAATGAGGATAACACTCAATTTTCCAAATGTGCTATTTCTAGACATTTTCTTACTTCGTTATACATTCCCATTTAAATGCTTAAATCATTTGGCCCCTTTTTTGCACTACCCCATTCGGAAGTTCATTCGCAGTTTTCGCTCCCTGTACAGTTAGGAATGCTGTTCTAATTTCAGATCTAAATTTATTCATGGCCAATATAGACTTACGCAAGCTTGTGCAGATATTATCATTGAACTTACATAGCTTTCTCCCTCTGGTATATTTACCTCAAAATGCAGTTATATGGAGTCCATTAAATCCCCTCTTAATTTTACGTTGGTTGAGTTGAACAAGCCAGTTGAGCAAGCTTTGAAAACACAACGCGATGATACATACCGGGATGTTTTGGGAGAGCTCGTTTGCACGATACCATATTAATCCTGCGTGGCAGGGAAGACTGTGTTTTTTCCCCCTAATGCCACGAAAGTGCGACTGGCTCTTGCCAGCTGAGGAGAGAGACACGGACACAGAGTTTGGGACCACGAGGACAATTTCAGTTGTGTGCCCGCGGCGCCCCCGGGACGAGCCCTCCGGGGGGACCCGGTGGCTTCGCTGGTATCCAATCCACGCAGCTCATCTAGTCTTGTGAACTCGTTCGGCCAGTCGCGGTTCGACACGCTTCCCGTGGCTGTCCAATCACCGCTGGCGGAGCACGCGGGGCGCTGGGCGGGAACGGGCAGTCAGCACCGCCTCATACCGGTTTTGACTCTTCAGGGGTGTTTGTCACCTACCGGAAAGGCCATGGCGGGGGAGGGGGAGGGGAGCACGGTGTGCCCTTGGATACCTCCGTCACGAGAGTTTGATTTCTGGATAGAAACTGTGGGGAAAAGTTCTCCTCCTCCATAGCATTAGAGATTAGTCAAAACTGTAGAAAGAAGTATGTGTCTTAAGATACTCTCTATCATGTACCTCTCCCCTGATGAACCATAGCCTAGTCCTGACAAAGCGCATAGATTCTCCTAGTTACAATTAATCACGCCTGTGCTCTGCTAGCGCTTCCAGCACTAAGGCAGCGGAAAGTTTTTGAACCTGGAAATGAGTTTGCCTGTATATCAGGTTAGCAGGCTCTATGAATTTGACCTTCTTCCCAGGAGCATCTTGGAGTTTCAGTTAGTTTTGTTCATAAAGCCTCTGCTATTTGACATTTGCAGTGCTCTTGATCCACTCCATTGTACCCGTGGCATTTGGTTTTTTGATACAGATCTAAAGGTTACTCTATGGAATTGTGAAGTGGTCCATCCTGTTTTCCACCTGTGAACGATCATCCGAGATTGGACCTGAAGACCTAGACAGTCCTCTCTATCTCTTGTCCTGTGACTTGACAGGTTCCTTACGTGTAAGCACTGAAGTCTCCAGAAAACTTCCTCACTCAAAAAAATTTACTTCAAATGAAACTAGTCCAAAAACTTTTCACAACCCAGATTTATTCAGGTGAAAAGTTATTGATCACAATACTATAGAGCCTCATAAAGTCATTTAACAAAGATGTCATACTCTAACTCTCTTCATTTGCCATTTTTGACTTACGTGGAACTGTGAAATACAGAAAGCAAGTGTATTGGAAGCATAGAAATAAACATGAAGCTGTATGCTGTTGCTATACCTGAAAGTCTACCTTAGTTTATAAGCCAAACTAATAAGCACTCACAGTAAAAATGTGACTTTCTATATAGGATTTTCTGCATAAGATAATAGCCACTGTCAAACACTGATTGCAAGAAGAGAATGTCTAAGAAACATAGTGCAGATTCTAGTATTGTATAATAGTGTATTTCTGGAGTGGGCAAGCCCAAAAAACAACCAAACTGTTCCAAAAAACTTTCCTTGAACACAGTCAGAACTTGAGTTTAGTATAGCTTTCGTCTACATAGCTATCCAGGTTATATATTAACACTTCCCTCTTCCCCCTCCTGTCCCATCCCACTCCCCCTTCCCCCCACCCCCCAAAAAAAAAGTCTGCTACAGAAAGTCTAGGCAAAACACAATAAAAGCAGAAATAATGCATAACACTGCCTGCTATGCAAAATCATTATCTACAGTTTCTGCTTATTCCTCCTTGGAGTCATTGCCTTGTAAACATTTGCCATCTTAGGCCACTGAAGAAGCAAGGAGAGTTCTATATTACATAGGAATACAAAGAGATCAATAAGCAATTAGCTAAGGTGACTCAGAGTAGTCTAGAGGTTGCTAATGTGAAAGTTGTGAGTTTTTAAGAACGCCATCCATAAAGAACATTTAGTTCATGGTTATATCAAGAAAAGGGCTCTTTTAAGGGGTACATAAATATTTGGTTGATTAAAATACAAAATGGCTGTGAAGGACCTATTCCTCAAAGAGCTAATACATCTTGATTTTATTTAATTTTTACCAGTGAAGACACAGAAATGCTCTTCGCTTGTATGTCTTTCTCTACAGCAGCAATCATGAAGCTAAAGAAATAATTTTAAAACATCCAAGAAAATTCTGAGTGTAATTTGCCCTGCTATTATTAGTAAAGAAAACCTGACACATCTTTAATGTTAGGCCCCTCACCTGATCTTAGATATCTCCATAGTAAATATCTACATCCAAGCTAATCATGTTATGTCCTTTTTATGCACAGTAAAAGACTGAAGTCATGTTAAGTTGCTGCTTATTTGACCTGTTTTAAACATCTACTTTGGGATAAGATGAACTGAGCCAGCAAAACTCCTTTCACTCTCTTCTGAATATAAAGGGAGCCTAAGATGACTAGACCAGATCTAGACACCTATGCTTCATCAGATACATCCTGCTTATAATATCTGAAAAAGGTGCTTGACAAAGAATGAAAACATGCATATAGGCAAACAGGTTGGAGCAGGAAAAGTTCATGTGCCCATCATGTGGCAACACCAGTCTGGCAATGTCAACCACCACACTTGGATATTCACAGTCATAAGGTGAAATAGCAGCGGTGCAATGATGACCAGATATCCTGTAATATGTAGCTGCAACCCTGGGACATCAAACATAGAGGACATTGTGTGGATGTTCTCTCAGGGGATCAAAGAGATGCACAAGATATTCATGAACACATAATCCATAAAAATAAAACAGAGTGAATGATATTGCCTAGGTCCAAAGCCTAATTAATCCATTTTCTTCTTCTATTTTTACAATAAGAAAGGATCTCTGTCTACTGACCATACGATATTTTTCTAAGGTAACCACTTGGTATTAAAAAAAAAAAAAAGATATCCAAGAAAAAGAAGAATCACTGATATATTCTTGGCAAAAGTGAACAGGACAAGACATAAAATTTCCATAGGCCATTAACCAGTTAACAGGTGACATGAAAGCAAGCACTTTGTTATCCTGCTACACAGCATCTCTGAAATAAGCAGAAAAGAAGAATCCCTGTTTTTCAGTTTATTTGTCCACCTCAACCTCACTGCTGTGCCCCAAGATCTTATTTTCCTTGAACATTTGATTCTAACAAAAAGTTAACTAGGTATATTGGTACAGGTTATAAGTTACTAGATGCCATTGTAAGTCACACCAAAGATACACAGCTAATTTCCAGGGTAATACGGAAAATGATTAGAAAATAGTTTTGTGTGTAATCAAGACTCTAGTGCCCGTGAGTGACATAGCAGGTTAACTGTTCACAGCAGACTGTGGACAACATTTTTGAATTGAAAGGCTGATGACGTCCTTCCCTTCCTCCATTGCGCTGTCAGAAACATCGGTAAAGACTATGGTAAATATTCAGCTTTTAACGTGCACTTCAGAAATAATGACGGCAGCAAATGTGTTTACAGGACAATGCTGAAGAAGATCAGCTATTTAAAGCATTCCTTTTCCACATACATAGCCACGCTTTCCCCCCCTCCCCCATGCAGTCACACTAGGAAGATTGAAACAGTAAGGGCAAGAGTGTTCTCTTGATATTAAGGCATAAACCGGGCAGAGGGAAGGGTAAGATCATCATTTTTTGTAATAAATTAAAATGGACCCTTTTCCTACCGTTCCAGTCTCCACTTTTTATATGCAAATAAGGCAGAAAAATGGCAATGTTCCAAATGTTCTATTTCCTGTCCTCCTGACCTTGCTAGTGTTTTAATTTGGAAAGGATGACCTGGCTGCTCATTTTCCACAGGTCATTGGAGCCATAAATAATGAAGTCAAGACAAAGGACAATGCACTGAGCTAAAGAATCAGTGCAAGTATCAAAGCAAGACAACACATGGCTGCAATTTATACAATATTTTGAGGCATCATATTCTGAGCATATTAGGAATCTCTATTTGTGATAAAGGCTATACCAAGGAAAAAAGATTACAAAATGAGAGCTGTGGTTATAACAATGTAGAATGGAAGACGATAGAAGTCTGAATCCTAACATTTTTAAGATTACCATTGCATGGTGCTTCTTTGATGATGTTTCTGAACTTAATGCAATTAACATGTAATTATAGAATACCAACAGGATCAAAAAAATCATTGGCCCATGAAAATACAGGAATTAAAGAAGAAACATAATACTGCCTTTTGATATTCAAAGCTGAATATGTAATGTCATTATGCTAAATAATCCTGCTGAACAGAAGAGGATTTTCGGCTGACAACATCTCTTTGCACGTCTGAATCTTAAAATACAAAACTCTTCCTATTACAATGTATAAAGAAACGTTTCTGTGGTACTGTATTCACGCATGGATTTCTCTGGAATTTCAACACGGATATGGACATATGTAAATCACGTGCACACACATAAGCAGTGTTAATCGTCTATATTCTCTTCTTGTTTCTTCAAATAGAAAAACTACCAAGTAGAACTCAAAGTGGGGGATTCATCTCAGATAATTCTCACAGAATTACACAATGACTGAGGTTGGAAGGGACCTCAGGAGATCATCTAGTCCAACACCCTTCCCCTCTCCCCCACCCAGCTCAGAGCAAGGTCAACTAGAGCAAGTTGCCCCGGATCATGTCCAGTTGCATTCTGAATGCCTCGAAGGATGGAGACTGCACTGTATTTGTCTTCTGATGATACAAAGAGTCTTGCTAACAAGGCTTACTTCAGCATTGTACCACAAATATGTACATCACCACACACTTAGGAAGTCAGTGGTAGGTCACTCGGGGCTCTCTCAGAAAGAACAACACTTGTTTAAAGAGCCCGTCCTGGAGACCAGGGGGCAAAAGTTGCTTATAGCTGCCATCGTTTAAGGACACTGCAACTAGACAGGCAGACAAAGTGGTGCTGGTAAGAGAGTGTAAATACAAGATATGTTCTGAGTCTTTCCGCTTGATGACATTCTCTAAAAAATCTTCTGCACATGCTGTAATCTAACACCCGCCCATCAGCTATTTGTAGCCATAAAGGAACGGAATGTCCAGAGGGACAAACCTCCCCTAGCGCTGCGGGTGGGGGGCGGGATTGGCGGCCTGGCATGCGGGGAGCCGTAGTTTTCGCCGCGGCATGCCGGGAGCAGTCGTCTGCCGGCACTGGGCTTCCGGGCCGCCATTTTCACGTGCACGGTATGCTGGGAGGTGTAGTCTTCTCAGACGGGGCTACTGGGTGACCATGCTGCGCCTCTCGAGGGGGCGGGGGCGGGCAGGTCCCTGCCAGCGGGGCTCCCACCAGCCGGCCGCGTCGTGCTCTGTGGCAGGCCGGGAGCTGTAGTTCCAGGGGCCGGTGCCTTCTCAGCCCTGCAGCAGTGGCCCGCTGGGCCTGTTCCTTACTGGACACGTGTCACTCGTGCCTGAGTCCCCACAGGTCACGGGGGACAGTGGAATGTCCCTGGTTTTCCCCGGTACAGGGCAGGAAGCATTTTCCATCTCTGGTGGTGTTGCAAGACAACCTTGGAAGCTCAGAAAGAGTGTTCCTGCTGTTTAAACTAGGCAGATGAGCAGAACCTCTCTCTCTCTCTCTGTTTCCTGGGAGGAAATAATTCTTTAATCAAGGCCATCCTAGAACTGCTAAAGCCTTAAAGAAACTCTAAATCAAATGTTTTGTTTTCTATGCATACATTGCCAATTTAGCAAAAGAATTCGAGGTATCCCGTAACTGAACTGTCCTCGCCATAATACAAAAAGATCACGCCCATAGGTCAGAAAGAGCCGTGCCCGGGTGAAGACCCCTCCCCTGAGCATGCGTAGTAGTAAAATGGTGTGTAAGCAATATTAGAATTGTACGTAAATCACTAACCAACCAGTGTAAAAGGGAAAGTTGCAAACCTGGCAATTTGTTTGTGTAAATGCTACTTGGAAAGCCGGGGCGGGGGGGGGGGGGGTGCACTTGATTTGTGGGAAACCACCGAGCACCCAGGCTTGCGCAACTCTGAAATAAAGAAGCAAATGTCTCTGCTGAGGGTGTAATTATTGGCTTAGTGCACACTGGGCAACAAATCCGCTTTTCGGAGAGCAGTGTGACCGGGCAGGGTTGTCCCCGGTGTCGCCTTCTGATGCGACAATCTCCCGTTCGCCTGAGACGGCACGGAGGCTCCCCCAGCCTCCGGGCCAATGAGCACTGACACCAATATGAGGATGCTGCAAATGGCGTTTATTGTACGCATGTATTTGCTTATATACCTACAAGCATACTGCTATCTCTACGTCATATCCTTCCTCTTCCTTCCTCTTTCCGTGCCATCGCGAGATCTTCCGATCGCCGTTCCCTACATCTCCCCCTCCCCATGCTTTGACTATGCTATTTGCTTTAAATTGCCGTGTCGCGGGTTAAGCGTTCATAGTGTGGGTGTGGGTGGGACCACCCCTTTTTCTAGCAGTTGTCTTACCAAGCATCTAAACACTAGTCTACATACTAATATGCCTAGCATGAGCATCAGCAGCAGGTGCAACTCTTCTATTAGTAATTGCCTGGCCCATGGTCCTAGCCCAAGCCAATTACCACTACTGAACCCAGAAGGTCAAGCTCTTGCGGGTCCCAGGGCAATGACGCATTCAGCGTGTTCTAGCAGTTACTAATATTGCTTGTGTTTGTGCAATGCTCTCTCAGCTTTCGTAGGTCTACGGTCAAATTCAATGGGACCCCTATTAAGCATGTCTTAAAAGGGCTGCCCCGCACCCACCAACGTCAGGCAAAATTGCTTATTTCCTGTCCGGTTTGCCAGGTGAGCCATAGATTGTTACTACCCCATTTCGCTAACATTGGTTCGCCTTTCACCCCTTGGAGTCCCAGTCCCAGCATCGCTACGAGGAGAGCTACTTGGGTTGCTCCCCCTGCCATCTTCTCAGGTTTTTTGGTTATGCGTTCTTCTTGTGGTTTCACGCGCCTTTTCTCATCTGTTCTTCTTCTCCTGTCTGTTGTCTTTGCTGCTAGAAGGGATCATCGGCTTTTCAGGGTGGTCCTCCCCTGCAATAAAACTCAGACATTCATTAATTCACCTGACTCTCTGCTTCCTGTCTTGTCCTTGCCCTGAGGTCTGGGCGTACCCACTTCATAGGGACCCATCTTACCATTTCTCCCTGCCTGACCGCTGCATACCCTCGTCCTTGGGTTACCAGCTGCCACCCCTCTTCCCATTCCCCTTTTTCCGGGATTCGAACCTTTACGTCTGGTCCCTCGTGCATCGCTCGGACCGCCCAATGCTTTTCCGCTGGCGTCTTGTTCTCCTCCCCCCTGATGAACTGATTCAGACCGAATAAGGCGCGCATAATTATTTCTGATTGTTTGTGCGCGGGGATTCTTTGTGTATATCCTTCCCCCTAACCAAGAATCTCGATCCTTTGCTTTAAAGTGTGGTTTGCTCGCTCGACGATGGCTTGACCTGTGCTATTATAGGCAATACCGTGCACTAGCTTAATTCCCCACCGTACGGCCCATTCTCTCGTGCTTTGCGCTGTGAAACACGTGCCGTTGTCTGTTTTAATAGTTTCTGGGGCACCCAGCCAGGCCATTGCCGTGTGCCAATGTAACTGTGCCGCCCGCGCTGTGACTCGTTTATGTTGGGTCGCAACGATGATACCGCTGTGTGTGTCCACTGTGACAGCCAGCCAGGGCCGTGGTCGAAGTCGCTGGCACATTGTGAAGTCCGTTTGCCATATTTGGTTTCCTTTCAGCCCCCTGGGGTTGATGCCGGTGCCCCACAGGGGGGTTTTTTGGCAATACGGGCAAGCCGCAACCACTTCACGAGCCGTGGTGAGGGGGATGTTGCAGCTTTTTGCCAGTGCTTTTGCACCAACATGGAGAAGGTCGTGCACCTGCCTTGCTTCTGCGACTGTCCACACACCTTTGGCCGCTTGATCGGCTTTATTGTTGCCTTCTTGGTACACTCCTTGGATTGCCTCATGACTCCGAACATGAATAACAGAGGCAGTGGCCCGCCGTTGTTGTAGGGCTTCTTCTAGCATTAGCGCAATGGGCGATCCGGCCCATCCGGGATACGACATGTTGTGTAACAATTTAAAGACGAACATGGAGTCTGTCACTACATTCAAATGCTCTTCTGGCCACATTTGCAATGCCTGCGCCACAGCTCGGGCCTCTAGATGCTGTACGCTACTGTCCGGCTCGCTGATCTTCACTCGGTGCCATTGGGCCTTTTGATCTTGCCACACAACAACCGCTGCCCTGGTCACCGATGACGCGTCGGTGAACACTGTGCGCCCTGGTGCAGGTCGCTGTAGCACTCGGGCTTTCAGATGGGGCCGAAGGACGGAGAGGTGTGTATACATCTCCAGCACAGGCGATAATCTGATTGTTCCTGGGAATCCTTCTAAAGCTATTGCTATACTATCTTGTTTCTGGACCACGCTGTCCCATTGACTCCTTTTTACCGGCAGGTAAATGGACTCAGGCTCCTTCGCGAAGTGCCGAACGGTGGCGGTTCGTCCCTTCTGTATCATCTGTGCCAACGCTGTTACGATTGTGACATATGCCGTACTTATTTGGTTCGACACTATCCACCATACGACTTCCGGACGCTCCGGTGTCCCTTGTCCTAGAACGCCTATGGCTCCTGTTCTTGTAACTGCCACGTACAGATTGATAGGTCTGGCCGGGTCGTATCTCGTTACTCCGCCTTTGCCATGAGATCTTCTATTTTTCGGAGGGCTTCTAACGCATTCGGTGTCATCTGCCTCGGTTCCCATGGTTTGTGGCCCTTGAGCAACTCGAACAGTGGCTCCATCCACTCCTGGGGAATACCTGTCAGCCCTCGCAGCCATTGGAGAGCTCCAACCAATTGCTGTACATCATGCAACGTCCGTATCTCTCTATTGAGCTTTATCAGCTGTGGGACCACAGCTCTGGGGAGGATGGTGGTTCCCAGATAGTCGACAGATTCTCCCCTTTGCGTCTTCGCTTTCTGGACGTACAATCCCGCTTCATTTAGGCAGTTAATTACTGCCTGTTCTGCCTGATCGGTTTCTTGCTGGGTCTCTGCAGCTATTAGGAGGTCGTCCATGTAATGGATGATAAGCGCGCGCGGGAGCTGCGCTCTTACCGGCTGCAATACCTTAGCTACTGCCGCCTGACAAATCGTAGGTGAATTTTTCATGCCCTGCGGGAGGACAGTCCATTGATATCGCGCTGCTGGCTCCTGCAGATTCTCTGAGGGCAGTGTGAAGGCAAATCGAGCTTTGTCCTGAGGGGCTAATGGTATAGAGAAAAAGCAATCTTGGATATCCATCACCACCACTGGCCAATTCTTTGGTATTGCTGATGGTAGTGGCAACCCCGGCTGGAGGGCACCCATCGCTTCCATCTGCTGATTTACCGCTCGTAGGTCGTGCAGTAATCGAAATTTAGACTTATCCTTTTTGTGTATCACAAATATAGGAGTGTTCCAGGGACTGTGGCTTTCCTCCAGGTGTCCCTGCTCTAATTCTCTACTTACTATTTGTCGGGCAGCCGCCAATTTGTCCCCTGTCAATGGCCACTGCTCTACCCACACAGGCTCATTGGAGCACCATGTCAGCGGGACAGCGAAATGAGCCCCGAGGAGGTAGGCAGTGGCCCTTACCCTAAATTTGTCAGGTGAAAGCTGCTTTGCAATAAGGCATCTCGCCCTAACAATGGTTCCCCTATGGCAGTTATGTACGGCCGCACACGGATGATCTGAGCAGGCCTATCCGGGTCCTCCAATACAATTGTGATATCGGTTTCAGAAATCATAGCCTCCGCCCTGCCTCCCACTCCATCTAATGAGCTTGCCACTTTTGCTGGCCAACTCGATGGCCACAACCACGAGGGCACACATGTAACATCTGCCCCCATATCTAGCATCATTATTAAGGGGATGCTAGGAGGACCCGCCCCTGGTGGGCCTATCAGATGCGCTTTCACTCGGGGTCTCTTCTCACACCCTAAGACCAGGGCCACGCGGGGTTTCCCTTCGGAGTTTGGTCGCTGGAGCTGTCCATCAGCGGTGTGTTGTTGTTGACAGGGGCTACTTGAAGCCGGCTCACCGGGGAGGGGTGGCCCCCTAGTTGCCCTCCCCGCTTCTCGTTTCCCGACTGCCGACAATCTCGTGCTCTGTGTCCTGGTTTTCCACAGGCCCAGCATGTAAGGCTCCCCATACCCCTTGTTGGGCGCGCGTAACTTCCCTTATTCGTGCACTGTGCTCTCAAATGGCTCATTCGCCCGCAGCCAAAGCATGGGCCTCCTTTTGGACCTCCTCTAGCTCTAACCTCCGGCATTGCCATAACTGCTGCAGCAATCTGTAAGGCTGTGGACTTGTCCCGGTGTTCTAATACGTACTTGATCGTCTGCCCTAGACTTGCTCCCTTAGGCGCTGTTCTTAGGATTTCTTTTGTCAACTCGTTGCCCTGCTGTTTGATACATTCCAACATCACCGCTCCTTTTGCAGCGTCTGGTAAAGATGCAAGTTCTACTGCTGCCTGTAGCCTGTCACAAAACTTGTCAAACGGCTCTCCCACTCTCTGCTTCACAGTCGTCCATGGGTCTGCCTGCTGCACCAGTGGCCCAATATCATCAAAGGCCTTTCGAGATGCTTCTGTTGCCACCAGTATCTCCCGAGGTCTCAGGCCCGCTGCCTGCTGCTGGGGTGTAGCCATGGCCGCATCATTTCCTCTTAACCGCGCTAGGGTGGATTGGCCCAGTGGGTTCTGCGGGTCTGCCTGTGCGGCCATCAACGCCTGCTGCAGGTGCGAGGTCCACGCTTCTTTCCACATAAGGACCATCGTGGGCGATAAAACCAGTCGCGCGAGGGCGCGACAATCCCACGGTATTAGGCCTCCCGCGTGCGCCGCGTCCAGCAACGTCTGTGTCACCGGGTGTCGCAGGCCCTGTTCTTGCACTGCTTTCAATAGCTGTTGTACCGTCTTTGGGTCGAGGGGCATCCATTCCACTGCCCCCCCCCCCCGGGGCAACTCGTACTGGGAAGGCCCCTATTGGCGCACGAAACTTGAGGCCACTCAGGGCACATTCCGTCGCTATCAGTTTCCAGTCTGTTAGGGGAATTTCTTTTCCCCCTCCCGCTTGGGCAGAACCTGCTGTCTCTGATGGCCCTCTTTGTTTAGCTGCTGCCTCTGATAGCCCTCTTTGTTTAGCTGTTGCCTCTAATAGCCCTCTTTGTTTAGCTATTGCCTCTGATAGCCCTCTTTGTTTAGCTGTTTCTTCTTCCAGAGCTGTAAGCAGCATAAACATCTGCTCCATATCTCTTGTGACTTTCCTCCTCCTTTTTTTTTTTTTTTTTTTTTTTTTTTTTTTCTTTCTCCTTCGCCTCTGACTGCGGCGGGGGGAACTCCGCCCTAGTTGCTGCACCTGAGTCTTCAGTCTCCTCCTTCCGCAATGCTGGTCGACGCCCACTCCTCTCTCGGCCAGCGCCATCTTTTCCCGGGTGCGGGACCCTCGGTCTTTCCCCTGCTTCTGGTCTTTCCCCTGCTTCTTCTCTTCTTTCGTCCTCCCACTGCACCCGAATCATGGCCCCCGGTAGCCAGTCTCGGGGATCATCCACTATAATCGGTCTTTCCTTTTCTTCTGCCTCCTCCACTTTCACCTTGCTTTCTTTTCCTCTACCCGCCTCTGGCTTTTTCATATCTCGGTCTCCACAAAGGTCTCCTGGTTCTCCTAGTTCTCCCCCTTCCATCGTCCTCATCTCTTTCCACGGATACCGCGGCGGAGGCGGAGAAGAGGGCGTTATTGGGTAAGCCTCTGGAGTTTTTGCCTCCCCCTCTCCCCGCTCTGGATCTTGATTAACCGCCTCCTCCTTTATGTCTGTTTCCACACTCTCCGTTTTCACTTCATCCCCTACTATCGCCTCTCCCTCTATCGCCTCCGTTCGCTCCTCTGCGTTCGCTGCTGTCTGTGTTGCCATTTCCGCGGACATGTGTAGCGCCGCGCGGGCAGCCTGCCAGGTCTCAAGCTCCTCCCTAGTCCTTTCTAAAATGATCGTTATATCTCCCCACGTCTTAAGCTCTGCGGCCTTCTTAGTGGCCATAGCTCTCTGAGCAAGTGCTCGAGTGCACTTCTCCCAGTTAGAAGGGGAAAAAATGTCCCCTGTTCTAACTATCGCTCCACCTTTCAGGAGCCGCCCGACGCAGTTCGCAACTGCATCCGCTCTCATAGAGAGCCCCCATTCCCGGGCACCCACGCGTACAACCTTAAGTACCGCGTCCATGATCCGGATCCTCTCGACCGCCTGCGGTCCGCCGTCTCAGCTATCACGTCGGGGTCACCACTTGTCGCCTTCTGATGCGACAATCTCCCGTTCGCCTGAGACGGCACGGAGGCTCCCCCAGCCTCCGGGCCAATGAGCACTGACACCAATATGAGGATGCTGCAAATGGCGTTTATTGTACGCATGTATTTGCTTATATACCTACAAGCATACTGCTATCTCTACGTCATATCCTTCCTCTTCCTTCCTCTTTCCGTGCCATCGCGAGATCTTCCGATCGCCGTTCCCTACACACTACCTTTTGGAACACGCAACCCATTGAGCTCCTGACTTGGCCACTTATAACCTATTTCAGGTACCCGAGAGCAATCTTCCTAACTTCCTACCTTAATGGCTCCAGTACAGTTGATCGGCTGTTTTCCATAAAGTAGAGTTTTCTCCCACCATTTATTACTCTTATGACATCTTTGGATACATTGATAATAATCTCCTGTCACACTCTGGACTTCCCATTCCTGTTCGGTTGTTTCATCATATTTCGTTTGAGCACTATCATTTCTTATCTGTTCCATAAATTCCATAAAGGAAAAATTAAGAGGCACTCCAGGCAGCGGGAAGCCCTTGTTGGAATGTTCAGGGAAGTGGGTACACACCCAACAATCCTGTTATGGAAATTAGGCTCGTCGGCCACCATAACAGGGCCCGACCCTAGGTTCCCGCAGAAAAGTTCAGAGCCAAATCAAAGCAAATTAAATAATTACATTTTAATGACATGCGTGCAGTAATTACAGCTCGAGATGGGTGCCTCCGAAGAGGGACCCTAAACAAAGAAATCCCGGGACAATTACACTTTCCAATCTAAGCTCTCCACCCCTCACGTGGTAGTTTGGACCAATAGTAATATTTAGGTCTGGGGTCTCCTGCTCCTTATTGGGTCTCATCGCTGTCCCTAGGCAGGCTGTTTATCTTGACTGTTGCGGTTTCTGCTGGTGGATGTGTCTTCATTCCTCAGGTCCTGCCCTTGTCTCTCAAGGCCCTGACAAAGAGGTGTTGTTCCAGCAATTAGCACTGCCCAAGCAGTGACAGTAGGTGTTATCTCCCAAGGTCCTGACGAAGGGGATATAATCCAGACCCCGAGATAGTCCAGACCCCCTAATTAACACTGTTTCAGCAAGGAGAGGAGGCTTTGTTTCCCGGGGTCCTGGCGCCCAAGTGGGCCTATTTCAAAGCCTTGACATCCTGCCTTTCGGAGTGCGAAGCACAGGAATGCAAACTGCTGGTAACTCCCTTATCACTCCAGTCTGAATCTGCTCTCAGGCCCTTTTCTTACTGAACTAGGTAAAAGTGCGGCCTAAGGCTTCAGCAAATTTAGCTACTCATGCTAAGCAAGTTTTATATAAGTTGTGCTAAGCAGCTACCTCTGGACAGTTTCAGCTCAATATTCTTTAACAGTCCCCCCTTTTTTTTATTAAGCATCCCTGCTAATACTTTAAACGGAGTTCTCGAAGCCTTTCGAGGCGTACTATCACTTTCCATAATCTTATGTATAATCTGATCGTAAGTAATAGGCATAACACAGTTAAACTTAACACAGTTACTACTCCGTGCAACACGTGATTATAAATCCCTGTTGCAGTTGGTGACCAGGTGACCATCCGAGGAGAGTTTCCCAGCCGTGATGTTCTCCGTCCCTTTTTATCCTTTCCAAGACGTGGTGTATCTCTTCCGCATCATGATGAACAGTGATTAGAGTTTTCTGTCCACTGCTTTGGATGCGTTCTAGCAGTCGACGCAGGTCATCATGTTGTAGCAGTTTCTTCACCAGTGTGAGATTCATTCCAATGGGGGCAGGTAGTAAATTTTGAATTGTGTAATTAGATTGTAACAATTGATAAGACGTAATAGGAGCTGAATAATTAAAATCACATCCCATGATTCTGGTAAAGTTACAAATACAAATATTTGAGTGATTACTTGTATCTACAACAATGCCATCTATGAATGTAAGATTACAAAGTGTTCTTACACTTACACATCCTTTTTTAACATATACAAGTACGGTTCAACTTTAACAGCAAAATAAGAACATAGTATGACAGTATATGGCCTGTTGCATTTAGATTTTAACTTGGATTTTTGTGAAAATACTTCAACTAAAACTTCATCCCCAGGCTGTATATCAGGCACCTGTATTTCAGGTGGTGTGGATTGATATCATTGAGCATATATATATATATATATTTTCAAAGATTTTCAAACCTTTTTTGCATACTTAGAACATACTGGGCTAGTTGTTCATCTCCGTCTAACAGGCTGGTCTTAGCTGGATTAACAAGTGCTTAGTACAGCTAAATGTCTCCCGAAGAGAATTTCTGCTGGTGTTAGTCCTACGGGTTGCTGTGGGGCATTTCAGACATCCCATAGAGCTAAGTTTAATGCCTCTGGCCATTTTAGGCTAGCATGTGTGCATATTCTTGCTATTTTTTCTTTTAATGTTCTATTCATTCTTCCTACTTGTCCTGAAGATTGTGGGTGACAAGTGGTACATAGGTTTCTTTGTATTTCTAATGATTTATATAATTGAGTGATTATGCTTGCCGCAAAATGGGCACCCCTGTCTGAATCAATGGCTTCTGGGACCCCATACCTGGGTATGATTTCTTTCAGTAAGGCTTTTACTACCCGCCCCGTGTCGGCCTTTCTTGTTGGGAAAGCTTCTAGCCAGCCTGATAACTGATCTACTCTCACTAACAAGTGTTTGTACCCATTGGCAGATGGCATATCTGCATAATCTATTTGTAGCTTTTGGAAAGGGAAGTGGGCCCATGGTCGTCCACCTAACTCTGAGCTTGGTTTGCTACTTGAAAACTTCTGGCAGGTCGGGCAGCTATTTGTTATTCTTTTTGCAGCCGCATAAATTCCTGGAGCGGCCCATACTTTCTGTACCTGGTTAGCTATTGCCTCGGCTCCCCCATGAGCTTTATTGTGAAACCACCTAGCTATAGTAATTAAATATTTTTTCTTTGGTAGCATTGGTTTTCTTCCAATTTGTCCATATTCCATCGTCATTTTGTTTTGCTTCCCACTCTTCCCATTGTTTTTTCTCTTCCACTGAGCAGTCCTTTTCATACATGGTTTTGGGGTCTATTAAATTTGGCCACTCACTTTGGTTCTTCCTTGGAACTGCCCCCATACGTTCTCTCAGAGGTTGTTGAGCTGCAGCCTTTGCAGCGGTGTCGGCTAAAGCATTTCCTTTACTAATTTCTGTAGTGTGTTTAGTATGGGCTGGGCAGTGTATTATGGCAATTTCTTTTGGGCAGTTGGACTGCTTGCAGCAAATTACGTATTTCTTCTCCCTTAGCTATTTTTTTTCCTGATGACGTAAAAAAATCCTCGTTCTTTCCATAACATCCCTGTTACATGACATACTCCAAATGCATATTTAGAATCGGTATAGATATTTACCTGCAGGTTCTTACCTATTTTTGCTGCTTGGGTCAATGCTATTAATTCTGCTCCTTGGGCACTTACAGACAGAGACAAAGGATTGGTCTCAAGTACCTCAAAGACGTTAGTGACAGCATAACCTGAGTGGTGCCTTCCATCCGAATAGGATGATCCATCCGTAAACAGAACTAAGTCTGGGTTTCCCAAAGGTTCATCTTTAAGATCCTCCTGGGGCTTGCTCGAGCTGGCGACCACTTGTTCTCAGGAATGATGCAGCTGTCCATCCTCAGGTAGAGGCAATTGCGTTGCTGGATTGAAGATATTGCATCTCTTTAAGGTCACATTATCTGCATGTAATATCATCAGTTCATAGCGGTGAGCTCTCTGTGGGGATAGTGCTTGAGTCGCGTATTGTTTCATTAACAGTTCTACTTCACGTGGCACATCTACACAGTCAATGAGTGACCCAAAACTACAGGTCGTGGGTTTTTTTCAACAAGAGCTGCAGTAGCTGCTATTGCTCTGATGCATCCTGGAGTGCCTTTAGCTACTGCATCTAGCTGGGTGGAGTAATAGGCCACTGGTCTACGGTGAGGACCTAGTTTTTGGGAACGGTACTGAAAGTGTTTTAGGAGCTGGACCTCATGAATGCGTCCTAGAGTGTAAGAGGAGATCTGGCACTTTTCAGCAAAGTGTGTGGCTCATAGTGGTCCAAATAATAGACTTGCTCCATGGGAAAGTTCTGTGGAGCCTGCCACACTCCCCACCCAGTACGGTCTTGGAGCCCAGCAGCTATTAGGACAGCAAACACTCCACTGCTCACGCTGCCCATTCCCAGTGCTGTGAAGCTGGATCACCTCAATAGACATTTGTGTAGTCCCAGTGACATTCAGGCTTTGGAAGCAGAGCCTAATACTTTTTTTTCTTTTTTTTCCTTCTTTCTTTCTTTGTTCTCCTCCTGGGACCTGCAAGCAAATTGCTGTGCCATAAAGAGAAGTTCTCACTCTGGAGATGAGATTATGCTGCTTGTCTGTTACTGTCTCTTGTCACTGTTATCATGAGAGTTATGCTTGCATTGGTTCTAAGCATGTCCTTTCTGCCTAGAGGTGCTAGTGCTATCCTACTGAAAGAAAAAA